>NC_053391.1:607505240-607761228 GCF_905171765.1 Bufo bufo
TTAAGTAATCATATTTGTTTACAAACTAATTTCCCCCTATTTATATATCAACAACATTTTGCAGTGATGCATACAGAATGGCATAGACCCATGGAATGTATATAAATTACGGGCCTTGTGGTACCATCTGTGCCTAGAGGGGGCCGTATCATATTGGGATTCAGATAATGGTTTCTTCCTCCTACTCCTTTTTTCTATTATTAGATGGTTTTAACTAGGTCATCTGGAAGGTCTTGTGCAGGCCGGGGGTGTAACTAAAGGCTCATGGACCTTGGTGCAAGAGTTCAGCTTGGGCCCCCCTTCCCTCAGTGGCCAGGGAAGTACATTGCCTTCATGCTGCCTGAGGCAAAAATTGGAACAGCGCCCCCTCCCCATGCCAAATTCTTTACCTAACCCCTTTCCTCCAGCCAGAGGTGTAACTTGATAAAAATGCACTTTCTATAAAACCGGTATCTTCTTATGCGGTACAAGGGTCTGTGGGCCCCCTCAGGCTCCTGGGCCAGGTAGCGACTGCTACCTCTGCACCTAGGGTTGCCACCCAGCCAGTATCTCACCGGATTTTTTGCGCCTCTGCCGAAGCGATTTTTTTTTTCTTTCATCAATATTAATTACCTGTATTTTCCTATAAGGACTATTACTAATGAGCGTTTCCATTGTAGAGCATGCATTAGTGCAGCCTTTACCTGCCCCCCACTTGTGTTAAGAAAAAAAAAGATCTCACCTCCTACATTGGCTCTCACCATGGTGAACACTCGCTGCTGACTGGATGTGCAGGACAGGACCTGTGAGACGTTATCATGCTGGAGCACAGGTCCTGTCCTGAGCTTCCTTTGAGCGGTTACCATGGTGAAATCAAATGGAGGAGGTCAGGTTTTTCTTTTTTTTTTTTGCAGAGAAGGGGGCGCTAATGGTGGCTTAACTCGTACTGGGGGCACTGATGGGGGCATTATTAATTCTGGGGTGCACTAATGGGGGGCATTATTAATTCTGGGGTGCACTAATGGGGGCATTACTGTTACAGTGGGCACTAATGGGGGGCATTACTATAACTGGGGGCACTAATGGGGGCACTATTAATTCTGGAGGGTGCTAATGAGGGCATGGCATTACTAGTACTGGGGGCACTAGTATTACTGGAGGAAACTAATGGGGGCAGTATTAATACTGGGGGTGCTAATAGGGGCATTAATATTATTTGGGGCACTAATGGGGGCATTATTAAGTCTGGGGGGCACTAATGGAGGCATTACTATTATTGGGGGCATTATTAATTCTGGGGGCATGAATGGCCACCAATGAATTTAATACTGAGGCGGGAGGGAGGGGGGCCGCACTGGCCACCAATGAATTTAATACTGGGAGGGAGGGGGGGCCGCACTGGCCACCAATGAATTTTTAAACTGAGGAGGGAGGGGGGTCTGGCCCCCTGCTGCCTGGCAGCACCTGATCTCTTACAGGGGGCTATGATACGCACAATTAACTCCTCAGGTGTGGCACCCAAGGGGTTAATTGTGCGGATCACAGCCCCCTGTAAGAGATCGGGTGCTGCCAGGCAGCAGGGGGCCGTTATGTCCACAGTTCTCAGTATATTCTAACTTGAAGCGTCCCCATCACTATGGGAACGCCTCTGTGTTAGAATATACTGTCGGATCTGAGTTTTCACGATCTAACTCAAATCCGATGGTATATTCTAACATAGAGGCGTTCCCATGGTGATGGGGACGCTTCAAGTTAAAATATACCATCGGATTGGAGAAAACTCTGATCGAGTGTGTGCTGATTGGTTTGTGCGCGGCGCATGCGCACTTCACTAATCGGCACACACGCACGGACAACAGCCCTGAGCACGTACACAGGGCTTTTATTAGTATAGATACGTATTTTTTACTCTTTGAAATACTAATAAAGGAATTTTTTGTTTTCTTTTTTAGCGTCACTATTTAACTATACTAGAATTTCAATATATTGGTGACGCAAGCCAGAGTTGGCTTCGATTAGCCTAGTGTGAGCTTAGAAGAATGCATAACTAATATTTAAAGGTTTATTCCCATCTGGCGTACCCCAAAGTGAACGGAGAGCAAGCCACACATGCACCACCTCTTCCTTTATCGCTGTGGAACTTTAAAAAATAGCTGAGCTCTAGTTTTTTTATTTTTTGGAAGTCCCATAGCAGTGAATGGAGAGGACACTATGCAGGTGGAATGAGCTATTTAAGATACAGTAGTAAGCGTGCCATACCAAGCTCATTACATAAATACAGCAACAGAACTGAGCAAGGCACATAAATGCAGCACTAGAGCCAAACTCATTGCATAAATACAGCACCAGATCAAAGCATGGTACATAAATATAATACCAGAAACTAGCTAAGCTAAAACCAAGATCAGTATGTATGTACTGTATAGCACCAGAACCAAGCACGGTATATAAATACAGAACCAGAACCAAACACAGTACATAAATGCAGCACCAGAATTAAGCTGAGTACAACATACATAAATACAACACCAGAACCAAGTTCAGTACATTTATACAGCACTGGAACCAAGTATGGTACATACATACAGTACTAGCTTGAAAAACAGCTCAATACAGATTCCACTTGCAAAGACAGATTAGTCCCTGCTATATAAGTTTGTAAAGTGTGAAACTACAGCTCCTGTATCGCCTGAACAGGTATAAAGGCATGCTCTGGGTTGTTGTTTCACAAAAGAGGATGCTACCACCCATCATCATGCTGTAGGCCATACGAGTGACTGCAGCACTGCTCAGTCTTTCATTCCATTCTTCACAATTCAAATATCTATACAGTGTAACTTGTAATGTAAAATGGAAATAGCCTGTTATTTGATAAAAATGCTGCCTGCCTCTGTTTAGTGTCCATCCTGCTCTTATCCGTGTTTGCACATACTCATATGTACTTTTGGCATTAGAAAATGTCCTTTATTACTCCAGGAGTGTGAAAATAAGCTCTTAGAACTATTAGATTAGCAAGATGAAAGGAAGGACTGCAGAAAACAGTACTCTGCTCTTCAGTAGTGTTGATAATGTGAATAGTTCCGTTTTCATTTTCAGATACAAACATTTCCATGAACATGATTGGGGTCGGTGTTGCAGGCTGGTAATATTTCACCTCCTGAAGTCAAAGAACCATATATACATTTGTCTCAAAGTAAAGCACACCAGATAGGATGATGATTGGAATTTCTGTGCACAAAGAAGGTTGTTAATTATAATTTGAGAAAACAGCAGTGGGTGATGCATAGCGCTCTCCTTGGTGTCTTCAACATCGTCGACGGCCATCATTTCTGCTTAGCGTGAATAGACTTTCATCAGTGAACAGTAAAGCACACCAGGTCCCTCGTCCAATGTAGATGCTTCCTGACCCGTGCAAGACGATGATTCCTGTGCCTTGCGGTGTGGTCAGGTACCCCTGCAGGTAGTCTAACACGCAGACCACAGTGATGTAAATGGTTTTGAATACTCTGACGTGACACTTGGGTGCCTCTCACCTCCCTTAAATGTGCCTGTAGTTGTGTGGCATTCATCATCTGTTTCCACAGGGCATTGTTCACAATGAAGTGGTCATCAGTGTGGGTTGTGGCCAAAGGACTCCCACTTCTGTGCCTTTCTGTGACTCTTCCAGTCTCACAGTATCTCTGTTGCAAACTGCTGATGACACTCTGACACTGTAAGCTCAGTGGCCACTTCCGTCTGAGAACATCCTGCTTGAAGCCTTGCAATGGCAAGGTACTGTTGATCAATTGTTAGGTGTCATCTTGGTCTCATGATGTCAAAATGTGAACAGCAAGATGAGGAGGACTGTTTCAATACCAATTTTAATTGAACCAGGAAATTTATTGGGCGATTCATGATCAAACAGCTGTTGTGAATTTTGCCGTTAAGCTCCTTGTTAGAGAACAGCAAATACTGAAACACTGAACAGTTGGACATGTGCATTCAAAAGTTTAGAGAAGGTCACATTAAGTTCACCTATAAAGCCAAATGTCCCTAACGTTTTGTGAGTAGTGTATATAAAAGTGAATTTCTGTTTTCTGTCTGTTCTTTATGAACAGACAAATGACTGGACCAGTCTGCACAAATTTGGCACATAGGTACATCGAGTGTCCGGGAAGGTTATCGTAAAGGTCTCAGCTCTCTATGACGTACCTGTCATGGACATATCGAGAGAAGTAAAGAGAAAGAAAAATCACCAAATGGCGCCAACCGCTAATAACATGTAGTAGATACTATGGTGTAAAGTATCCCAAAATACGGGAAAAGAAACGCTGTTAGATATATTAATAAAAAGCCCCTATGGGGTCATGAGGAGCAATTTATTATGGGCTTTTTATTAATATATCTAACAGCGTTTCCTTTCCCGTATTTTGGGATACTTTACACCATAGTATCTACTACATGTTATTAGCGGTTGGCGCCATTTGGTGATTTTTCTTTCTCTTTACTTCTCTCCAGTTTTACTATACTGCTTTCTTGCAGATAGTTTATCACCCAGGCTGCCCTGCTTTTTGGACTCTGATCTCCGATTCAATAGTACCTACACTCTACCATTTAGTATTTTTTTATTTTTTTTTCCCCCACTCCACTGTGTCCTCTACCTCTGGCGCCCTGTCTGTTCATCCCATACCTCCTATTTTTGGAGTACAGGATTAACCCTCCTTTTTCTCTCCCTACCTCGATGGACATATCGAGACAGATGTCCTCGAAACAGTTGGTAACAGAAGATCTGTAAGACTGGCAACAAGTGCTTTGATCTCACAGGTTTCCTTGTGGATCAATAGACGTCTGTGTTGTTTCTGATACTAGCCACACCTCTAACCTCCAGGTGTTGCTATTCTGGTCATTTAACTTTCCTTATTTATAGTTACTTCAATGCTGTGCGGTTTACAGCTTCAGTGTTATCTGTGGTCTGCTGGTGTTTGGTTCTCGGCTGAGTTCCTGTTGCTGCCATAGCTACTTGAAAGTTAAGTGTTTTCTTTCCCTTTTGCATTTTGTTTTGGTTTATCTGCGTTGTTTTTCCCCTGCCCTTTGTTGTAGGCCTGAGGGAGACTCCTGGTCGTCCTTCCTTTCTGGAGGAACAGGTAGTCTCAGTCCTGTCATTATCACCAGGCTATTATAGGGTGAGTTAGGACTCTAGGTACTCCCGCGTATGATCTCACCTACCTTTGGGGTCTGTTCATACTAATAGCTAGTCAGGACTGTGACTAGGGATTTGACTAGGAGGTGTCCTTCTTTCTTCCCATGTTTTCAGGCCTTCTTTCTTGCTTCCCCTCCTTCTACGTCCTGTGTGGTGTTTCCCTCCCACACACAGGCGTGACAGTATCATTCCTGAAAAATTCCCAAAAATGTATTAGCCAATAGGAGCTTGCAGCTTCACTTATATCTTAACTGCCATACACACAGTCACATGACCCTTATTGGCCAATAGAAGCTCATAGGTCTTTCAGTCTTGACATACACACAGTTTTACACCAGTTTTCCATAACAACTTAGCCATTTTTCATCACTGTTATAGGTTACTGTTAAGGGGCGGGTGCTGTGGAGGTCAATGTTAAGGGGACAGTGTGCTGTGAAGATTACATTTTAAGGGGATGGGGCGCGGTGGAGATCACTGGTCCGGTGTGGGCTGCTCTGGAGGTCATTGTTAAGGGGGTGGGGTGCTGTGGTGGTCCCTGTTTTAAAGACAGGGCGCTTTGGAGGCCACTGTTAAGGTCACTGTTAAGGGGGCAGGCCGCTGTTGAGGTCACTGTTAAGGCGGTGGGTCACTGTGGAGGTCAAAGTTAAGGAGGTGGGGCACTGTGCAGGTTACTATTAAGAGGGTGGAACACTGTAGAGCTCACTGCTATGGGGGACACTGTGGATATCTTTTGACCACACACACAAACATTAAATTAAATAGTTAAAATATACCCGTGCAAAGCCAGGTCAATCTTCTAGTCATAGTAACATAGTAACATAGTACATAAGGCCGAAAAAAGACATTTGTCCATCCAGTTCGGCCTGTCATCCTACAAGTTGATCCAGAGGAAGGCAAAAAAAAACCCTGTGAGGTAGTCTAATATAAAAACAAAGAATAAAACCTGAAAACATGAATCACACAAGCTAATACACAATAAATACTATATATTACTTTTTTATATAGATTCAGGGACAAATATGGGTAAAATACATAGTTGGCATCCTTCTGGCCATAGTCAGATCTAGAGCAGGTAGTTTATCTCTAAGAAATATTTCAAAATGAATGGGGCTCATGCACATGAACCACGCTGCTGTAAAGTACCTTCATGAGGCAGTATAATCTCCCCCAGAGCAATGCCCAGAAACTATCTTCAACTAAAACAAAAGCCTGTTTGAGGAAAATTT
Organism: Bufo bufo; assembly: GCF_905171765.1. Lineage (NCBI taxonomy): Eukaryota > Metazoa > Chordata > Amphibia > Anura > Bufonidae > Bufo > Bufo bufo. The sequence goes on from NC_053391.1 coordinate 607,511,625, forward strand.
TGCTAAATCTAATAAAGAGGTGCATGTTTCTTAAAGGCGTTGTGTCACTTCAGCAAGTGGCATTTACCATTTAGAGAAAGTTTATACAAGGCACTTACTAATGTATTGTGATTGTCCATATTGCCTCCTTTTCTGGCTTGATTCAACTTTTATCACATTACATAAACACTGCTCATTTCCTCATTTCCAGGGGTTACGACTATCCTGCAGTCCAGCAGTGGTGGTCATGCTTGCATACTATAGGAAAAAGCATGGGCCTCTTTGGTGGCGCAGTAGCTGCCGTCCCTGCCACCTCGTATCTACGCTGAAGTGTCGGTCATAACCCCTGGAAATGAGCAGTGAATAATGGATTGAAACTTGGAACTTTCTCTAAAGGATAAATACCATTTGCTGAAGTGAGACAACCCCTTAAATATAGATATTGGTTGGCATACATTTCTGCTATAATTTACCTGAGTCAGGCCGAGGAGGCTTACCAACTTATTGGCTAGTGCAGTGAGTGGTGAAAAATTCCAAAAAGTCACAAAAATATGTTACTTTTAAGAGCCAGAAAACATGTGTACAGCATTGATAAATGTACCCCTATGGGTACATTCATAAACGTTGGTCAAAAAAATGTTCAAGGAACATGTTCCTACAATATGTCTATGAAAAACTGCATTGTAAACCTTATTTCCAAGAAGATGACAGCACAGTGATTTTCTTTCCAGTGCATAGTGTTTAATGGGGCAATCCAAAATTTCCATAATAAAGCATCTACAAGGTTAAAAGATGGAAAATGTCTGCTTATTTTTAATCACCTATTGGATTGCAGTAGGCTTCATAAAAAACATGACTGTCTTTGCTATAGTTTTTCCATGAAAGTTAGTGGGGTAAACCTCAGAAAAACATAGACAAAAAAAACATAATTAATAATAGGACACATTATCCTCTAAAATTACACTATGGAAATGTAACTTCACAAAATCTTATTCAGTACAGTGTAACATCTAGTCCAGAGAAGAAATTGATCTGGGCCTCAAGGGAACCTATTGACATCCTGAATGAGGGTATGCGGCTCTGATGGGCATTACCTCTGTTTCACGGGCCACCTGTAATGTTACCACTCACAATAACACAAAACCAAGGTTGTTAAACCAATAGTGGTGCATACAGTACTATGTATTATACTGAAATCTCACTGTGGTATAAAGGTACAACCTCTAAAATCATAAAAAGGAGAGGACAAATACTAATTCTCCTAATTTTTTTAATTCAACCCTGGTTTTGGCTTCAAAATCTTCATCAGGAAACCTGACTGTATGGCCATACCCCAAGACCAATAGCGGATTACAATAGGGATATTTGGGTCGGACAACCCGGGCCCAGCGCTGCTAAGGGGCTCATGGCCACCCAAAATACCCATCAATATTCCTGTCACGACCGCTATCCCAGCAGCAGTCGTGTCGCACCAGACGAAGGGGAAGGGGGACCCTTATCTACGGATGGTAATAGTATGGCCACCCCTGACTAACCCTAAGCTGGCACCTGTCTGCCCTGATACCCTAGACGGGGTGTGAACCCGTGCGGCGAGCAGGATGCCTAAACCCTCAGTCACCCTAACAAGCCTAGAGTGGGGAAAGGCCGATGGGAGCACTAGTCACCATCACTCATGTCTAGGAGAACAGCAGGGGAAGACAGCAACAAACAAACTATAGCAGAGATAGACTTATCCAGTCACGAGCAGAGAAGGCGATCCCAATCACGACAGTCCACGCCGGACAAGAGCTCCACAGCAACACCATCAAACGATCTCCTTCAAAGGTCAGAATAGAACTGGAAGTAAGGACTATATCTGGCAATGACTGCAAGTGAAACTGAAACTAATATAGTAGCTGGGAGTGGCAGACAGGACTCACCTGAGAAGGATGCCTACAAACTCCCAGTCAGGACAAAAAGGTTCACAAGGCAAAACCCGGATGACATACCCTGAACCATGGAGCAAACTCACAAGCTATCGCGAGTAGCAAGTCGCTGCGACCTTCTCCTCCCAGACCTGTCTGGATCAGTCACAGTCGTGACAGTACCCCCCTTTCTACGAGGGGCCCCCGGACCCTCAAGACCAGGCCTCTCCGGATGGGAGCTATGAAAAGCCCGAATGAGTCTGTCCGCTTTTATCTCTGAAGCTGGAACCCACATTCTCTCTTTGGAACCATAACCTCTCCAGTGCACCAGGTACTGAAGAGAGCGGCGAACATATCGTGAGTCAACAATCTTTTCTACCTGAAACTCAAGACTGCCATCAACAACCACCAGTGGTATCACGGTCGGCGTGGCTATCACATACGTGACACAGAGGGAGGGAACGAGGAAGGCCCTGCCCAAGTGAGAGGGAAGATGGTGACCCCTGACTCACCTGGCGCCTGGCACCTGGCTGCCCTGACGTCCCTAGACGGGTTCCTCACCCGTACGCCGATCACGTGCCTAAAGCCCTGGCTTTCCCTGAGCTGAGCCCTAGGTAGTGAACAGGGCGATGGGAACACTAGTCCGCACCACTAACTCTAAGGGAAAATACCAAGGGGAGGACAGACAACACAGACTCAACATATATTCCCAGGTGGGCGTCAACAGGAGACAACAATAAGCCCAACAGGGATCCGGAGGGTAGCACTCAGGAACGACAAGCAGGATTCACCACTCCAGTGGGTCAGTATAGATGTCCAGGCTGGAAGCTCTATAACTGGCAACTAGAGAAGTGTGAGGGGAGAATATAAGGAGGTAGGGAGTGGCAGACAAGAAACAGCTGAGGAGGAGAAGCTACGGATCCCTGAGAGAGACAAAAAGGATAGCAAGGCAAACACAGAAAACAATCACTAAAAAACAACGTGATCTTTAGATATAGAGCGCGCAGCCACCCGCTGCGACTTCCTGACCCCGGGTATAACAGAGTCAGACGTGGCTCTTGATACCCTCGTGACAGGTGGAGGCGGTAGTGGCAATGGTTCAGGAGGTTCTACATATCTCTTAAGCAGAGATCTGTGGAAGACATTATGGATCCTTAGAGTCTGAGGTAGCTCCAGACGAAAAGCCACCGGGTTAATGATCTTAATTACCCTATAAGGACCAATAAATCTCGGACCTAATTTCCACGAGGGAACCTTCAACTTGATATTTCTGGTAGACAACCACACCAAGTCATTCACCCCAACGTCCGGACCTTCAGAGCGCCTCCTATCAGCCACACGTTTGTATCTACCACCAATTCTCTTCAAACTTTCTTGCACACTCTGCCACACTGAAGAAAGTGAAGACGCAAATCGTTCCTCCTCGGGAATCCCAGACGGCCCCCCCTCACTAAACGTACAAAACTGAGGATGGCAACCATACGCACCAAAAAATGGGGACTTATCGGTGGATTCTTGACGACGATTATTAATGGCAAACTCGGCTAACGGTAAATAAGATGACCATTCCTCCTGATTTTCGGAAAGAAAGCATCTCAAATATGTCTCTAGGTTTTGATTGGTACGTTCAGTCTGACCGTTGGACTGTGGATGGAAAGATGAAGAAAACGACAGATGAACCCCTAAACAAGAACAAAAAGCTTTCCAAAATTTAGAAACGAATTGGGTACCACGATCCGAAACAATATCGGAAGGGACCCCGTGAAGCTTCACGATGTGGTCAATAAAAACCTGAGCCAGTGTGTTAGCATTAGGCAATGCGGCAAGAGCAAAAAAGTGCACCATTTTACTGAATCTGTCAACAACTACAAGAATAACAGTCTTCCCCGCTGATACTGGTAGATCCGTAATGAAATCCATTGATAGGTGCGTCCAAGGGCTGTTGGGGATGGCTAGAGGTAAAAGACGCCCTGCCGGACGAGTATGATCTACCTTAGAACGAGCACAGGTAGCACATGCAGACACAAAATTCAACACCTCCTGGTGCCACTTAGGCCACCAGAACCGACGAGACACTAATTCAGAGGTTGCCCTACTACCTGGGTGTCCTGCCAGTGTGGAGTTATGGTGTTCTTTTAGTATCTCCAGGCGTAAATTTTCTGGCACAAACAGTTTACCCGAGGGGCAGGAGGCCGGGGCGTCCCCTTGAGCTTCCAACACCCTTCCCTCTAAACCTGAGTGTAATGCAGAGACCACCACCCCCTTTTGCAAAATGGGCTCTGGTACGTCAACATCACCCCCTCCAGGAAAACTTCGAGACAATGCATCCGCCTTAGTATTTTTTGCCCCCGGGCGATAGGTTATTACAAAATTAAACCTAGTAAAAAATAACGACCACCGAGCCTGTCTAGGGGTGAGACGTTTAGCAGACTCCAGATATAATACGTTTTTGTGATCAGTAATCACCGTGACGGGATGAACCGCCCCCTCCAAAAAATGACGCCACTCCTCAAAAGCCAACTTAATAGCCAAAAGTTCCCTGTTGCCAATATCATAGTTCCTTTCTGCAGTAGACAATTTCTTCGAAAAGAAAGCACACGGACGCCATTCACCAGGGGACGGGCCCTGAGATAGTACCGCTCCCACCCCCACCCCCACCTCTGATGCGTCAACCTCTACAATAAAAGGAAGCGAGACATCTGGCTGTACGAGAATAGGGGCCGAGGTGAATCTCTCCTTCAGAGATGCAAAGGCAGTTTTGGCTGCATGTGACCATTTGGAAAAATCGGATCCCTTTCGGGTCATGTCCGACAGTGGTTTGACCACCAAGGAATAGTTCTTTATAAACTTTCTATAAAAATTGGCAAACCCCAGGAAGCGTTGCAATGCCTTCAGGTTCTCATGCAGATCCCAGTCTATAATCGCCCGGACTTTCTCTGGATCCATGCGGAAACCTGAATCTGACAACACATACCCCAGAAATGGCAGTTCTTTTACGGCGAACACACATTTTTCTAACTTAGCAAACAATTTGTTGGCCCTTAATATCTGCAGCACTTGTCTCACATGGATCTTATGTGTATCCAGATCCGGGGAATAGACCAGGATGTCATCAAGATATATCACAACAAATCTCCCGATAAGGTGACTAAAAATATCGTTGACAAAATGTTGGAATACCGCAGGCGCATTAGTAAGACCAAATGGCATGACCAGATTTTCATAATGCCCTTCCGGAGTATTAAAAGCCGTCTTCCACTCATCCCCCTCTTTGATGCGAACCAGGTTATAGGCTCCTCTGAGATCCATTTTGGAGAACCATTTAGCACCAGCAACCTGATTAAAGAGGTCGGGAATGAGAGGAAGAGGATAGGGATCTCGGATAGTTATCCGGTTTAATTCCCGGAAATCCAGGCAAGGACGTAGGCCCCCATCTTTCTTTTTAATGAAAAAGAACCCTGCAGCCACAGGTGAAGAAGAGGTTCTGATGTGTCCCTTAGCCAAACTCTCCGAAATATAATCTTTCATAGCCGGAAAGATTGTATAACCGGGTTTTAGGTAGTTTTGCCCCAGGTAATAGATTAATCGGGCAATCATATGGACGATGAGGTGGTAACCCCTGACAACCCTTCTCAGAGAACACATCCATAAAATCTGACAGAAAGGCAGGTAAAGATGTTACAGAGAGTGTAGAGCACCTACTACTCAAGCAGTTGTCCTTACAATGTTCACTCCACTCCACAATCTCCCCGGCCTGCCAATCCACCACTGGATTGTGAGTCACCAGCCAGGGAAGCCCCAATACCATAGGAGCCGGAAGACCGTCCAGGACATAACAAGAGATATGCTCTTTATGGAGGTCCCCTACCTGCAGATGGATATTATGGATGATCTGAGTTAACTCTCTCTGAGTAAGAGGGGTGGAGTCGAGGGCAAAAACAGGAATAGTTCTGCGTATCGGTTCCGGAGTAAAACCCAGAGCCTGAGCAAACCGTGAATCCACCAAGTTGACCCTCGCCCCACTGTCCAAAAAGACGGAAAAGATCTCAGTCTTATTGCCCGCCTCAACGGTAGCGGACAACAAAAACTGAGACATGCGTATGGAGGAAACGAATACGCCCAGACTGTTATCCTCCGCACAATCTGGGGACTCTAGTTTTCCGGCGGCTCCTTTGTTTGTGGTCTCTTGGGTTCTGAGGGACAAACCTTTACAAAATGACCCCTCCCCCCACGACGAAAACAAACCTCTGACCTACGGCGGAACTTAGGAGGATTCACCCGTCTAGTGGCGCCCCCTATTTGCATTGGTTCGACTGGATCATAACAAACCGATCCCTGCCCTATAGAGGCCTCCGTAAAATTTAATAGTCTCTCCCTGAGTCGTCTGTCGATTCTTATGGACAGAGACATAGCAGCCTCCAGAGACCCAGGGACCTCGTATACCGCCAGCGCGTCTTTTAATTTTTCAGATAACCCCTGGCAGAACTGACTCCTAAGGGCCGAGTCGTTCCATAACGTATCAGTAGCCCACCTACGGAATTCGGAACAATATAGTTCAGCAGACCGGTTCTCTTGCCGAAGTCTACGTAGCTTAGACTCAGCCAGTGAGACCCTGTCCGGGTCATCATATACGAGACCCAGGGCTTCAAAAAACTCCTCCACTGATCGTAAGGCCAGAGAGTCTGATGGTAGGGAGAAAGCCCAAGCCTGCGGATCTCCTTGCAGGAGAGAAATTACAATGCCCACCTGTTGTTCCTCACCGCCGGAGGATCTAGGGCGTAACCTGAAGAACAATTTGAAAGCTTCTCTGAAGGTTACAAATTGGTCTCTCCCTCCTGAGAACCTATCAGGTAAAGCCACTTTAGGCTCAGGAGTACCTTTGTTTCCCGTAGCAACGGTGGAACCCAAGGATTGCTGCTGCTGCTGCAGCACTGTTGCTTTTAATCCTGCCACTTCAAGGGATAATCCCTGTAATTGTTTCGCCAAAACCGTAACCGGATCCATAGTGGAACAGAAAAATACAAAGCAAAACAGCAAGCAAAAAAAAGAAATGTCACTTTTTTTTTAATTTTTTTTAAAAGGCCAGATATACTGTCACGACCGCTATCCCAGCAGCAGTCGTGTCGCACCAGACGGAGGGGAAGGGGGACCCTTATCTACGGATGGGAATAGTATGGCCACCCCTGACTAACCCTAAGCTGGCACCTGTCTGCCCTGATACCCTAGACGGGGTGTGAACCCGTGCGGCGAGCAGTATGCCTAAACCCTCAGTCACCCTAACAAACCTAGAGTGGGGAAAGGCCGATGGGAGCACTAGTCACCATCACTCATGTCTAGGAGAACAGCAGGGGAAGACAGCAACAAACAAACTATAGCAGAGATAGACTTATCCAGTCACGAGCAGAGAAGGCGATCCCAATCACGACAGTCCATGCCGGACAAGAGCTCCACAGCAACACCATCAAACGATCTCCTTCAAAGGTCAGAATAGAACTGGAAGTAAGGACTATATCTGGCAATGACTGCAAGTGAAACTGAAACTAATATAGTAGCTGGGAGTGGCAGACAGGACTCACCTGAGAAGGATGCCTACAAACTCCCAGTCAGGACAAAAAGGTTCACAAGGCAAAACCCGGATGACATACCCTGAACCATGGAGCAAACTCACAAGCTATCGCGAGTAGCAAGTCGCTGCGACCTTCTCCTCCCAGACCTGTCTGGATCAGTCACAGTCATGACAATTCCTGGGAAAACCTCCGAAGCTTGGGCGCAACATTTAAATACTACAGAGGGGTAATGTCCCTGCAGTTCAATCTCATAGGCAACAAACCTGAAGGCCTGAAGCCTATGAGCAGGGATGAGCGAACCCGAACTGTATAGTTCGGGTTCGTACCGAATTTTGGGGTGTCCGTGACACGGACCCGAACCCGAATATTTTCGTAAAAGTCCGGGTTCGGGTTCGGTGTTCGGCGCTTTCTTGGCGCTTTTTGAAAGGCTGCAAAGCAGCCAATCAACAAGCATCATACTACTTGCCCCAAGAGGCCATCACAGCCATGCCTACTATTGGCATGGCTGTGATTGGCCAGTGCAGCATGTGACCCAGCCTCTATATAAGCTTGGGTCACGTAGCGCTGCACGTCACTCTGCTGATACAAGCGTAGGGAGAGGGTGCAGCTGCGACGTTAGGGCGAGATTAGCAGATTAACTCCTCCAAAAGACTTCATTCAGTGATCGATCGATCAGTGAACTGCTGCTATTCAATTGCTCACTGTTTTTAGGCTGCCCAGAGCGTTTTTATATCACTTTTTTCTGGGGTGATCGGCGGCCATTTTGTGGCTTGTGGTGCGCCAGCACAAGCTACCACCAAGTACATTTAACCATCAATAGTGTGGTTATTTTTTGCTATATCCTACATCAGGGTCAAGCTTTCATCAAGTGCATTTAACCATCAATAGTGTGGTTATTTTTTGGACATATACTACATCAGGGGCAAGTTGAGCCTGTCACCCAGCGCCTAAAAAATAGGCCTCACATTTATATTCATCCAAATCTGTACTGTTTTAGCTGCTCAAGTTATTGTTTGTGACCGTCAAAGCACAGTTTTTGTTCTGGGTTGAAAAACAATTCCCAAATTTGCAATTCTCAAAATTAGTGGTTTCTGCTGTATCAGGCCTACTTTAAATCTATCCCTAAAAGGGTATATTAGATTCAAGGTGCTGATAGGGTCATTCTCAAAAACTTAACACACACGCTTCAGTGCAGATCCAAGTCTAATTCTGTGATTAAACGTATACCTGTCACCCAGTGCCTAAAAAATAGGCCTCACATTTATATTCATCCAAATCTGTACTGTTTTAGCTGGTCAAGTTATTGTTTGTGACCGTCAAAGCACAGTTTTTGTTCTGGGTTGAAAAAAAATTCCCAAATTTGCAATTCTCAAAATTAGTGGTTTCTGCTGTATCAGGCCTACTTTAAATCTATCCCTAAAAGGGTATATTAGATTCAAGGTGCTGATAGGGTCATTCTCAAAAACTTAACACACACGCTACAGTGCAGATCCAAGTCTAATTCTGTGATTAGACGTATACCTGTCACCCAGCGCCTAAAAAATAGGCCTCACATTTATATTTAGCTAAATCTGTCATTACTGGTGTGCCTGTATTAGTGTAATACGGTACCTAAATAGATAGCCAGCTAGTGTTAGGTGTCTGTAAAAAAAAGGCCTGAATTTTAATTCAATACATTGGCCCTGAATAATATTTTTCTTATTGTGGTGAACGGTAACAATGAGGAAAACATCTAGTAAGGGACGCGGACGCGGACGTGGACATGGTCGTGGTGGTGTTAGTGGACCCTCTGGTGCTGGGAGAGGACGTGGCCGTTCTGCCACACGTCCTAGTGTACCAACTACCTCAGGTCCCAGTAGCCTCCAGAATTTACAGGGATATTTGGTGGGGCCCAATGCCGTTCTAAGGATGGTAAGGCCTGAGCAGGTACAGGCATTAGTCAATTGGGTGGCCGACAGTGCATCCAGCACGTTCACATTATCTCCCACCCAGTCTTATGCAGAAAGCGCACAGATGGCTCATGAAAACCAAGCCCATCAGTCTGTCACATCACCCCCATGCATATCAGGAAACTGTCTGAGCCTCAAGTTATGCAGCAGTCTCTTATGCTGTTTGAAGACTCTGCTGGCAGGGTTTCCCAAGGGCAACCACCTAGCCCTTCCCCAGGGGTGGAAGAGATGGAATGCACTAACGCACAACCACTTATGTTTCCTGATGATGAGGACATGGGAATACCACCTCAGCACGTCTCTGATGATGACGAAACACAGGTGCCAACTGCTGCGTTTTTCTGCAGTGTGCAGACTGAACAGGAGGTCAGGGATCAAGACTGGGTGGAAGACGATGCAGGGGACGATGAGGTCCTAGACCCCACATGGAATGAAGGTCGTGCCACTGACTTTCACAGTTCAGAGGAAGAGGCAGTGGTGAGACCGAGCCAACAGCGTAGCAAAAGAGGGAGCAGTGGGCAAAATCAGAACACCCGTTGCCAAGAGACTCCCCCTGCTACTGACCGCCGCCATCTGGGACCGAGCACCCCAAAGGCAGCTTCAAGGAGTTCCCTGGCATGGCACTTCTTCAAACAATGTGCTGACGACAAGACCCGAGTGGTTTGCACGCTGTGCCATCAGAGCCTGAAGCGAGGCATTAACATTCTGAACCTTAACACAACCTGCATGACCAGGCACCTGCATGCAAAGCATGAACTGCAGTGGAGTAAACACCTTAAAAACAAGGAAGTCACTCAGGCTCCCCCTGCTACCTCTTCTGCTGCTGCCGCCTCGGCCTCTTCTGCTGCTGCCGCCGCCTCGGCCTCTTCCTCCGCCTCTGGAGGGACGTTGGCACTTGCCGCCCAGCAAACATGGGATGTACCACCAACACCACCACCTGCGTCCCCAAGCATCTCAACCATGTCACACGGCAGCGTTCAGCTCTCCATCTCACAAACATTTGAGAGAAAGCGTAAATTCCCACCTAGCCATCCTCGATCCCTGGCCCTGAATGCCAGCATTTCTAAACTACTGGCCTATGAAATGCTGTCATTTAGGCTGGTGGACAAAGACAGCTTCAAACAGCTCATGTCGCTTGCTGTCCCACAGTATGTTGTTCCCAGCCGGCACTACTTCTCCAAGAGAGCCGTGCCTTCCCTGCACAACCAAGTATCCGATAAAATCAAGTGTGCACTGCGCAACGCCATCTGTGGCAAGGTCCACCTAACCACAGATACGTGGACCAGTAAGCACGGCCAGGGACGCTATATCTCCCTAACTGCACACTGGGTAAATGTAGTGGCGGCTGGGCCCCAGGCGGAGAGCTGTTTGGCGCACGTCCTTCCGCCGCCAAGGATCGCAGGGCAACATTCTTTGCCTCCTGTCTCTTCCTCCTCCTACTCAGCTTCCTCCTCCTCTTCTTCCACCTGCTTATCCAGTCAGCCACACACCTTCACCACCAACTTCAGCACAGCCCGGGGTAAACGTCAGCAGGCTGTTCTGAAACTCATATGTTTGGGGGACAGGTCCCACACCGCACAGGAGTTGTGGCGGGGTATAGAACAACAGACCGACGAGTGGTTGCTGCCGGTGAGCCTCAAGTCTGGCCTGGTGGTGTGCGATAATGGGCGAAATCTCGTTGCAGCTCTGGAACTAGCAGGTTTGACGCACATCCCTTGCCTGGCGCATGTGCTGAATTTGGTGGTGCAGAAGTTCATTCACAACTACCCCGACATGTCAGAGCTTCTGCATAAAGTGCGGGCCGCCTGTTCGCGCTTCCGGCGTTCACACCCTGCCGCTGCTCGCCTGTCTGCGCTACAGCGTAACTTCGGCCTTCCCGCTCACCACCTCATATGCGACGTGTCCACCAGGTGGAACTCCACCTTGCACATGCTGGACAGACTGTGCGAGCAGCAGCAGGCCATAGTGGAGTTTCAGCTGCAGCACGCACGGGTCAGTCGCACTGCGGATCAGCCCCACTTCACCACCAATGACTGGACCTCCATGCGAGACCTGTGTGCCCTGTTGCGCTGTTTCGAGTACTCCACCAACATGGCCAGTGGCGATGACGCCGTTATCAGCGTTACAATACCACTTCTATGTCTCCTTGAGAAAACACTTAGGGCGATGATGGAAGAGGAGGTGGCCCAGGAGGAAGAGGAGGAAGAGGGGTCATTTTTAGCACTTTCAGGCCAGTCTCTTCGAAGTGACTCAGAGGGAGGTATTTTGCAACAGCAGAGGCCAGGTACAAATGTGGCCAGACAGGGCCCACTACTGGAGGACGAGGAGGACGAGGATGAGGAGGAGGTGGAGGAGGATGAGGATGAAGCAGGTTCACAGCGGGCTGGCACCCAACGCAGCTCGGGCCCATCACTAGTGCGTGGCTGGGGGGAAACACAGGACGATGACGATACGCCTCCCACAGAGGACAGCTTGTCCTTACCTCTGGGCAGCCTGGCACACATGAGCGACTACATGCTGCAGTGCCTGCGCAACGACAGCAGAGTTGCCCACATTTTAACGTATGCGGACTACTGGGTTGCCACCCTGCTGGATCCCCGGTACAAAGACAATGTGCCCACCTTACTTCCTACACTGGAGAGTGATAGGAAGATGCGCGAGTACAAGCGCACGTTGGTAGACGCGCTACTGAGAGCATTCCCAAATGTCACAGGGGAACCAGTGGAAGCCCAAGGCGAAGGCAGAAGAGGAGCAAGAGGTCGCCAACGCAGCTGTGTCACGGCCAGCTCCTCTAAGGGCAGGGTTAGCATGGCAGAGATGTGGAAAAGCTTTGTTACCACGCCACAGCTAACTGCACCACCACCTGATACGGAACGTGTTAGCAGGAGGCAACATTCAATAACATGGTGGAACAGTACCTGTGCACACCCCTCCACGTACTGACTGATGGTTCGGCCCCATTCAACTTCTGGGTCTCCAAATTGTCCACGTGGCCAGAGCTAGCCTTTTATGCCTTGGAGGTGCTGGCCTGCCCGGCGGCCAGAGTTTTGTCTGAACGTGTATTCAGCACGGCAGGGGGCGTCATTACAGACAAAGGCAGCCGCCTGTCTACAGCCAATGTGGACAAGCTGACATTCATAAAAATGAACCAGGCATGGATCCCACAGGACCTGTCCATCCATTGTGCAGATTAGACATTAACTACCTCCCCTTAACAATATATTATTGTACTCCAGGGCACTTCCTCATTCAATCCTATTTTTATTTTCATTTTACCATTATATTGCGGGGCAACCCAAAGTTGAATGAACCTCTCCTCTGTCTGGGTGCCGGGGCCTAAATATGTGACAGTGGCCTGTTCCAGTGGTGGGTGACGTGAAGCCTGATTCTCTGCTATAACATGAAGACTGATTCTCTGCTGACATGAAGCCAGATTCTCTGTTACCGGACCTCTCTCCTCTGCCTGGGTGCCTGGGCCTAAATATGTGACAGTGGCCTGTTCCAGTGGTGGGTGACGTGAAGCCTGATTCTCTGCTATGACATGAAGACTGATTCTCTGCTGACATGAAGCCAGATTCTCTGTTACGGGACCTCTCTCCTCTGTCTGGGTGCCGGGGCCTAAATATGTGACAGTGGCCTGTTCCAGTGGTTGGTGACGTGAAGCCTGATTCTCTGCTATGACATGAAGACTGATTCTCTGCTGACATGAAACCAGATTCTCTGTTACGGGACCTTTCTCCTCTGTCTGGGTGCCGGGGCCTAAATATGTGACAGTGGCCTGTTCCAGTGGTGGGTGACGTGAAGCCTGATTCTCTGCTATAACATGAAGACTGATTCTCTGCTGACATGAAGCCAGATTCTCTGTTACGGGACCTCTCTCCTCTGCCTGGGTGCCGGGGCCTAAATATGTGACAGTGGCCTGTTCCAGTGGTGGGTGACGTGAAGCCTGATTCTCTGCTATGACATGAAGACTGATTATCTGCTGACATGAAGCCAGATTCTCTGTTACGGGACCTCTCTCCTCTGTCTGGGTGCCGGGGCCTAAATATGTGACAGTGGCCTGTTCCAGTGGTGGGTGACGTGAAGCCTGATTCTCTGCTATAACATGAAGACTGATTCTCTGCTGACATGAAGCCAGATTCTCTGTTACGGGACCTCTCTCCTCTGCCTGGGTGCCTGGGCCTAAATATGTGACAGTGGCCTGTTCCAGTGGTGGGTGACGTGAAGCCTGATTCTCTGCTATGACATGAAGACTAATTCTCTGCTGACATAAAGCCAGATTCTCTGTTACGGGACCTCTCTCCTCTGCCTGGGTGCCTGGGCCTAAATATGTGACAGTGGCCTGTTCCAGTGGTGGGTGACGTGAAGCCTGATTCTCTGCTATGACATGAAGACTGATTCTCTGCTGACATGAAGCCAGATTATCTGTTACGGGACCTCTCTCCTCTGTCTGGGTGCCGGGGCCTAAATATGTGACATTGGCCTGTTCCAGTGGTGGGTGACGTGAAGCCTGATTCTCTGCTATAACATGAAGACTAATTCTCTGCGTACATGAAGCCAGATTCTCTGTTACGGGACCTCTCTCCTCTGCCTGGGTGCCTGGGCCTAAATATGTGACAGTGGCCTGTTCCAGTGGTGGGTGACGTGAAGCCTGATTCTCTGCTATGACATGAAGACTGATTCTCTGCTGACATGAAGCCAGATTCTCTGTTACGGGACCTTTCTCCTCTGCCTGGGTGCCTGGGCCTAAATATGTGACAGTGGCCTGTTCCAGTGGTTGGTGACGTGAAGCCTGATTCTCTGCTATGACATGAAGACTGATTCTCTGCTGACATGAAGCCAGATTCTCTGTTACGGGACCTCTCTCCTCTGCCTGGGTGCCTGGGCCTAAATATGTGACAGTGGCCTTTTCCAGTGGTGGGTGACGTGAAGCCTAATTCTCTGCTGACATGAAGCCAGATTCTCTGCTATGGCATGAAGAGACTGTTTCTCTGCTGACGTGAAGCCAGTTTCTCTGCTATGGGACCTCTGTCCAATTGATATTGGTTAATTTTTTTTATTTTTTTTATTCATTTCCCTATCCACATTTGTTTGCAGGGGATTTACCTACATGTTGCTGCCTTTTGCAGCCCTCTAGCTCTTTCCTGGGCTGTTTTACAGCCTTTTTAGTGCCGAAAAGTTCGGGTCCCCATTGACTTCAATGGGGTTCGGGTTCGGGACGAAGTTCGGGTCGGGTTCGGATCCCGAACCCGAACATTTCCGGGAAGTTCGGCCGAACTTCTCAAACCCGAACATCCAGGTGTTCGCTCAACTCTACCTAGGAGGCCCTAGAGCAGCACAGATGAGCGAGCTGATGTCAATGTGACTGCCTGCATCGGGACGTAGCCTGCATAATGAGGTCATCACAACTGCCATGCCGGGAACTAGAAAACACAGGCCTCAGGGCCGCATCACAGACGGTGGGAGTGAGGTGTGTATATACATTGGCATGCAAAAGTTTGGGAATCTCTTGTCAAAATGACTGTTACTGTGAACAGTTAAGGAAGTTGAAGGTGAAGTGATCTCCAAAAGGCATAACGTATAAGATAACACATTCCCTTTGTATTTTAAGCAAAAACATTTTTTTATTTCAATATTTTACATTTTGAAAATAAAAAAAAAGGAAAATGGCCTGATACAAAAGTTTGGGCACCCTGCATGGTTAATACCTAGTAGCACCCCCTTTGGCAAGCATCACAGCTTGTAATCGCTTTTTGTAGCCAGCCAAGAGTCTTTCATTTCTTGTTTGAGAAATTTTCATCTATTCTTCATTGCAAAAGTCTTCAAGTTCTGTGAGATTCCTGGGCCATTTTGCATGCACTGCTCTTTAGAGGTCTATCCACAGATGTTCAATGGTGAGCAGAAGGGAGACTGTGACGGCCATGGTAAAGCTTTCAATGTGTGCCTTTTGAAGTACTGTAGTTTGAGGTTGCCATTTCCTTAGTTTAAAATGTAATTTATAAATGGCAGTTGACAAGACCTTTAGAAGTCAAGAGAATGTCTGAAACATCTGCTTGTAAGCAAATCAGAACACCCCACTTGACTGCAAAAGACCTCCAGGAAGATTTAGCAGAATCTGGGGTTGTGGTACTTTGTTCTACTGTTCAGTGACACATGCACAAATATGGACTTCGTAGAAGAAATGGATAAGGATCCTAAACACACCAAAAATCCATAATAGACTATCTCAAAAGGTGCAAGCTGAAGCTTTTACTATGGCTCTCACAGTCCCCTAATCTGAATATCTTTGAAAAATCTGTGGTTAGACCTCAAAAGAGCAGTGCAGGCAGGACGACCCAGGAATCTCACAGAACTGGAAGACTTTTGCAAGGAAGAGTGGATGACAATCCCTCAAACAAAAATTAAAAGACTATTGGCTGGCTACAAAAAGAAATTACAATTTGTAAAACTTGCCAAAGGGGGTTCTACTAGGTACTAACCATGCAGGGTACCCAAAGTTTTGCTTCAGGCCCTTTTCCTTTTTAGTTATTTTGAAAATGGGTAACAGGCTCTACTGGGGGCAATAGGCTCTATTGGGGATAATAGGCTCTACTGGTGGTGATTTGGATGTCCATTGTAATATGTCTTCAGTAGTAGGACTGAGGGGAGGGGTATACTGTGCAGTACACTTTTTTTTTCTCCTGGGGCCAAAACTTGAAGAACTGCCCTGGGACTTTGGGCCACTAAATCCTCCCTTGCCTTAGACTCATTACATGGCACATCATATATAACATACCAAAGTGCTTCACATAAACTTGAAGTAGCATGTCACATATCACATTTCTAGCATGTTCCACAGTTACATAACAGTCCGACAGTTCAGCATGGGTAGTATTCCCACCATAACAGGGTAAATGGCAAGCCATATTAATAAGGATATATATCCTTGTAAGGTGGAATGTAGACATTTTCAATCTTTTTCAACCTTCCTCTCTGCTCACTGTAGTAAGGTCATGTCGGAAGAAATTCATCATAAACGTCCTGCGTGATCCCTGCCTGGCACATCCTATCAATTAAGTGACAAAAGCTGGAAGAAGAATAGACGGGAGATTGTGATAATGTTCTATAGTGATGGAACCTGGTTAAGACAGTAAAAGTTAATTTGTCACAATGATCAAATTATTCATTTTTCGCAAAACATAAGAAGAAATTAAATGATCAAAACAAGCGCCATCTCATCAGGATCGTGCTGTATTCTCTCGGTTAAAATAATGCCTATACTTTTGATAAATAAAAAGAACATTAATAACATCTTTGATTGTATCCGCTGCTTGAGCCTGGATCCACAGCTGGAAAGGCATAAATACTCTGTGCCACATTGCCTTGCACAGCCTGCAGCATCGTGCCTCAATTGTCCCTGTGTTTACCAGACTGTTAACAGAACAGCCATAATGGTAAATGTATCATCATTAGCCTGCTGGGTAAAGGAGAGAGTAATTACTGAGCACTAAACGAGTCCCAATATACATAATGCGCTATAGCAAAATCACCTTGTGCGCAAATCTGCTATTGAAAGAAAAATGCCAGTGATCAAGGAGGAAGGAAGCACTCTATTCTGCCAAGTGATGTAGGGTAATGCAACAATATTTCGTAATGCATGTACTATGTAAAAGCTACTGAGAATCCTAAAACTAAGTGGCCCTTCACCCATCTACAAACAAGTCTAATGCTTGTATTAACCCCTTTAGGACACAGCCTTATTTCACCTTAAGGACCAGGCCATTTTTTGCATATCTGACCAGTGTCACTTTAAGTGGTGATAACTTTAAAACGCTTTGACTTATCCAGGCCATTCTGAGATTGTTTTTTCATCAAATGAAGTGAAAAATTTTTTTTTTTTATTTATAAAAAAATACAAAATTTACCAACAATTTGTATAAAATTGCAAATTTCCAAGTTTCAATTTCTCTACTTCTATAATACATAGTAATACCTCCAAAAATAGTTATTACTTTACATTCCCCATATGTCTACTTCATGTTTGGATCATTTTGGGAATGATGTTTTATATTTTGGGGATGTTACAAGGCTTAGAAGTTTAGAAGCAAATCTTGAAATTTTTCAGAAATTTTCAAAAACCCTATTTTCAGGGACCAGTTCAGGTCTGAAGTCACTTTGTGAGGCTTACATAATAGAAACCACCCAAAAATGACCCCATTCTAGAAACTACACCCTCAAGCTATTCAAAACTGATTTTACAAACGTCGTTAACCCTTTAGCTGTTCCACAAGAGTTAATAATAGCAAATGGAGATAACATTTCAGAATTTGGATTTTTGGGCAAATTTTCCATTTTAATCCATTTTTTCCAGTAACAAAGCAAGGGTTAACAGCCAAACAAAATGCTATATTTATTGCCCCGATTCTGTTATTTGCAGAAACACCCCATATGTGACCGTAAACTACTGTACGGGCACACAGTAAGGCGTAGAGGGAATGGTGCGCCGTGTGGTTTTTGGAAGGCAGATTTTGCTGGACTGGTTTATTTACACCCATGTCCCATTTGAAGCCCCCCTGATGCACCCCTAGAGTAGAAACTCCATAAAAGTGACCCCATCTAAGAAACTACATCCCTCAAGGTATACAAAACTGATTTTACGAACTTTGTTAACCCTTTAGGTGTTGCACAAGAGTTATTGGCAAATGGGGATGAAATGTGAGAATTTAAATTTTTTGGCAAATTTTCAATTTTAATCAATTTTTTCCAGTAACAAAGCAAGGGTTAACAGCCAAAGAAAATGCTATATTTATTGCCCTGATTCTGTAGTTTTCAGAAACACCCCATATGTGGCTGTAAACTACTGTACGGGCACACAGTAGCGTGTGGAGGGAAAGGTGCGCCGTGTGGTTTTTGGAAGGCAGATTTTGCTGGACTGGTTTATTTACACCATGTCCTATTTGAAGCCCCCCGGATGCACCCCTAGAGTAGAAACTCCATAAAAGTGACCCCATCTAAGAAACTACACCCCTCAAGGTATTCAAAACTGATTTTACAAACTTTGTTAACCCGTTAGGTGTTGCACAAGAGTTATTGGCAAATGGAGATGAAATGTGAGAATTTCAATTTTTTGGCAAATTTTCCATTTTAATCCATTTTTTTTCCAGTAACAAAGCAAGGGTTAACAGCCAAACAAAATGCTATATTTATTGCCCCGATTCTGTTATTTGCAGAAACACCCCATATGTGACCGTAAACTACTGTACGGGCACACAGTAAGGCGTAGAGGGAAAGGTGCGCCGTGTGGTTTTTGGAAGGCAGATTTTGCTGGACTGGTTTATTTACACCATGTCCCATTTAAAGCACCCCTGATGCACCCCTAGAGTAGAAACTCCATAAAAGTGACCCCATCTAAGAAACTTCATCCCTCAAGGTATTCAAAACTGATTTTACGAACTTTGTTAACCCTTTAGGTGTTGCACAAGAGTTATTGGCAAATGGGGATGAAATGTGAGAATTTAAATTTTTTGGCAAATTTTCCATTTTAATCAATTTTTTCCAGTAACAAAGCAAGGGTTAACAGCCAAAGAAAATGCTATATTTATTTCCCCGATTCTGTAGTTTGCAGAAACACCCCATATGTGGCTGTAAACTACTGTACGGGCACACAGTAGCGTGTGGAGGGAAAGGTGCGCCGTGTGGTTTTTGGAAGGCAGATTTTGCTGGACTGGTTTATTTACACCATGTCCTATTTGAAGCCCCCCGGATGCACCCCTAGAGTAGAAACTCCATAAAAGTGACCCCATCTAAGAAACTACACCCCTCAAGGTATTCAAAACTGATTTTACAAACTTTGTTAACCCGTTAGGTGTTGCACAAGTTATTGGCAAATGGGGATGAAATGTGAGAATTTCAATTTTTTGGCAAATTTTCCATTTTAATCCATTTTTTTTCCAGTAACAAAGCAAGGGTTAACAGCCAAACAAAATGCTATATTTATTGCCCCGATTCTGTTATTTGCAGAAACACCCCATATGTGACCGTAAACTACTGTACGGGCACACAGTAAGGCGTAGAGGGAAAGGTGCGCCGTGTGGTTTTTGGAAGGCAGATTTTGCTGGACTGGTTTATTTACACCATGTCCCATTTAAAGCACCCCTGATGCACCCCTAGAGTAGAAACTCCATAAAAGTGACCCCATCTAAGAAACTTCATCCCTCAAGGTATTCAAAACTGATTTTACGAACTTTGTTAACCCTTTAGGTGTTGCACAAGAGTTATTGGCAAATGGGGATGAAATGTGAGAATTTAAATTTTTTGGCAAATTTTCCATTTTAATCAATTTTTTCCAGTAACAAAGCAAGGGTTAACAGCCAAAGAAAATGCTATATTTATTTCCCCGATTCTGTAGTTTGCAGAAACACCCCATATGTGGCTGTAAACTACTGTACGGGCACACAGTAGCGTGTGGAGGGAAAGGTGCGCCGTGTGGTTTTTGGAAGGCAGATTTTGCTGGACTGGTTTATTTACACCATGTCCTATTTGAAGCCCCCCGGATGCACCCCTAGAGTAGAAACTCCATAAAAGTGACCCCATCTAAGAAACTACACCCCTCAAGGTATTCAAAACTGATTTTACAAACTTTGTTAACCCGTTAGGTGTTGCACAAGTTATTGGCAAATGGGGATGAAATGTGAGAATTTCAATTTTTTGGCAAATTTTCCATTTTAATCCATTTTTTTTCCAGTAACAAAGCAAGGGTTAACAGCCAAACAAAATGCTATATTTATTGCCCCGATTCTGTTATTTGCAGAAACACCCCATATGTGACCGTAAACTACTGTACGGGCACACAGTAAGGCGTAGAGGGAAAGGTGCGCCGTGTGGTTTTTGGAAGGCAGATTTTGCTGGACTGGTTTATTTACACCATGTCCCATTTAAAGCACCCCTGATGCACCCCTAGAGTAGAAACTCCATAAAAGTGACCCCATCTAAGAAACTACATCCCTCAAGGTATTCAAAACTGATTTTACGAACTTTGTTAACCCTTTAGGTGTTGCACAAGAGTTATTGGCAAATGGGGATGAAATGTGAGAATTTAAATTTTTTGGCAAATTTTCCATTTTAATCAATTTTTTCCAGTAACAAAGCAAGGGTTAACAGCCAAAGAAAATGCTATATTTATTTCCCCGATTCTGTAGTTTGCAGAAACACCCCATATGTGGCTGTAAACTACTGTATGGGCACACAGTAGCGTGTGGAGGGAAAGGTGCGCCGTGTGGTTTTTGGAAGGCAGATTTTGCTGGACTGGTTTATTTACACCATGTCCTATTTAAAGCCCCCCGGATGCACCCCTAGAGTAGAAACTCCATAAAAGTGACCCCATCTAAGAAACTACACCCCTCAAGGTATTCAAAACTGATTTTATAAACTTTGTTAACCCTTTAGGTGTTGCACAAGAGTTATTGGCAAATGGGGATGAAATGTGAGAATTTCAATTTTTGGGCAAATTTTCCATTTTAATCCATTTTTTCCAGTAACAAAGTAAGGGTTAACAGCCAAAGAAAATGCTATATTTATTGCCCCGATTCTGTAGTTTGCAGAAACACCCCATATGTGGCCGTAAACTACTGTACGGGCACACAGTAGGGTGTAGAGGGAAAGGTGCGCCGTGTGATTTTTGGAAGACAGATTTAGCTGGACTGGTTTATTTACACCATGTCCCATTTGAAGCCCCCCTGATGCACCCCTAGAGTAGAAAATTTATAAAAGTGACCCCATCTAAGAAACTACACCCCTCAAGGTATTCAAAACTGATTTTAAAAACTTTTTTTAACCCTTTAGGTGTTGCACAAGAGTTAATGGAAAATGGAGATGGAAAATTTGCCAAAAAATTCAATTATCAAACTTCATTTTAATCAATTTTTTCCAGTAACAAAGCAAGGGTTAACAGCCAAACAAAATGCTATATTTATTGCCCCGAATCTGTAGTTTGCAGAAACACCTTATATGTGGCCGTAAACTACTGTACGGGCACACAGCAGGGCGTAAAGGGAAAGGTGCGCCGTATGATTTTTGGAAGGCAGATTTTGCTGGACTGGTTTATTTACACCATGTCCCATTTAAAGCCCCCCTGATGCACCCCTAGAGTAGAAACTCCATAAAAGTGACCCCATTTTTAGGGTACATATGATTTTTGGTTTATCTATATTACATTTTTGTGAGGCAAGGTTACCAGAAATAGAAATTCTGACATTTCATCTCCATTTTCCAATAACTCTTGTGGAACACCTAAAGGGTTAACACCGTTTGTAAAATCAGTTTTGAATACCTTGAGGGGTGTAGTTTCTTAGAGGGGGTCACTTTTATGGAGTTTTTACTCTAGGGGTGCATCAGGGGGGCTTCAAATAGGACATGGTGCCCAAAAAATAGGCCATCAAAATCTGCCTTCCAGAAACCATACGGCATTCCTTTCCTTCTGTGCCCTGCCGTTTGGTCATACAACAGTTTACGACCACATATGGGGGGGTTTATAGAGCAGATTCTTTCGGACGTGGCGATACCTAATATGTCTACTTTTTATTTATTTATTTATTTATGTTTTACACTTTATTATCTTTTTATAAAGAAAAATAAATCATTTTAGTATCTCCATAGTCAAAGAGTATTTTTTTTTTTTTTTTTAGCCGCTTATCTTATGTAGGAGCTAATTTTTTGCGGGATGAGAGGACGGTTTTATTGGCACTATTTTGGGGGGCATATGACTTTTTGATCACTTGCTATTACAATTTTTGTGATGTAAGGTGACAAAAAAAACTTTTTTTTTTACACTTTTTTTTTTTACCGTGTTCATCTGAGGATTTAGGGGGGGGTATTTTTATAGAGCAGATTCTTACGGATGCTAATATGTCTACTTTTTTATTTATTTTAGTTTTACTAAATAATATTTTTGAAAATATATTTTTTTTGTTTTAGTGTCTCAAGTCTGAGAACCAGTTTTTTATCCGATTGTCAGTGGCTAAATTGGGATATAAATTTAGTACTCCATGGAAGTGTGGTACTCCCTGAAGCAACCAATAATGCAGAGGCCCGGATGATCGGGGCACGTGTCACATAGTAGTGGTGTCCTTCCGTATCCCCCCTCCTGTGACACACTCTGCACCTTTTTTGGGTCCGTCCCTTCTTTCCAGTATGGGGGACCGCACCTGGAAAGTGTTGGCCAGAGACGATCCGGGCGCCTCCAGTTCCCGAGGTACTCCGGCCTGCTCTTTCCCGGTCAGAAAAGATCAGGGCCTTGAGGACTGCCTCATAGAACTGAAGGAATGTCCCTGTATTGCCAGCGCTCCGGGACAGCACAAAAGAGTTGTACAAGGCAACCTGCACCAAGTAAACCGCAACTTTTTGTACCATGCCCGGGTTTTGCGCATGGCGTTATATGGCTTGAGGACTTGATCAGAGAGATCAACTCCTCCCATATACCAATTGTAGTCGACGATACAATCGGGCTTGAGGACCGTTGCCACGGTACCTCGCACAGGGACAGGGGTGATGCCGTTACCATGAATTGTGGACAGTACAAGGACATCCCTCTTGTCCTTATATCTGACCAGCAACAGGTTTCCAGTGCTAAGAGCACGGGTCTCACCCCTGGGGATAGGTAACTGGAGGGGGTGGGCAGGGAGGCCGCTTTGATTTTTCCGTACGGTCCCACAAGCGAACGTGGATCTGGCGGCGAGGGACCGGAACAAGGGGATACTAGTATAAAAGTTATCCACGTACAGGTGGTATCCCTTATCTAGCAGTGGGTGCATAAGGTCCCACACAAGTTTCCCGCTAACACCCAGAGTGGGGGGACATTCTGGGGGTTGAATACGGGAATCTCGCCCCTCGTGCACACGAAACTTGTAAGTGTACCCTGAGGTACTCTCACAAAGTTTGTACAGCTTCACGCCATACCTCGCCCGCTTAGAGGGAACATACTGGCGGAAAATAAGTCTCCCCTTGAACGCAATGAGAGACTCATCAACCGCGACCTCCCTTCCAGGTACATAGGCCTGTACAAATTTGGCCCCAAAGTGATCGATGACCGGCCTGATTTTGTACAGGCGGTCATAGGCAGGATCACCTCGGGGGGGACATGCTGCATTATCTGAATAATGCAGGCATTTCCGTATGGCCTCAAACCGGGAGCGTGTCATGGCCGTACTGTAAAGTAGGGTCTGGTAGAGGACGTCCCCACTCCAGTAATGCCTGACACTAGGTTTCTTGACTAGGCCCATATGCAGCACGAGGCCCCAAAATGTCCTCATCTCGGCTGTACTGACCGGCGTCCAGCCACCGGGCCTAGCCAAAAAGGAGCCTGGGTGTTGAGCAACGAACTGTTGGGCGTACAGGTTTGTCTGCTCCACCATCAGATTTACAAAGTGGTCACTGAAAAAAAGACTAAAATAGTCATATTCAGTGAAGCCCACTGTGGAAATCTGGGTTCCTACAAAATCAGGAATCACGGGCTCAAATCGCTCTGGGGTACACCAGACAAGTTCACCGGCAGGGGGCTCCGGTGGATTTAACTGGTGGGCCGGAAAACTAGTACGAGCCCCAGAGCTCCTCGTACTAGGGTGGGCCACAGGGTCCCTATCATGGCGGTCCCCTTGCTCCGCCTGGCGGCGTCTCTGCCGCCTTGGGGGCTCATCATCATCGCTAGTTGATGAGGAGGACACGGATGATAACAGGAAAGTGGTGTCATCCTCATCCTCACTGGGACTCTCGGACTCGGAGGCAAGCTGGGCGTATGCCTCCTCGGCCGAGAACATCCGGCAGGCCATAGGGAAGTGTGTGTCTGCGTGTGTGTGTGCATGCGTGTAAATCTTTATTCGGTGTGCATGTGTGTGGGGGCACGGGTGTTTGCGTACTTATCCCTAAAACTAACAGAAAAAAAAAAAAAATAACTAAAAAAAGGGGAAAAAATGTGAAAAGAAATAAAAAAATTATTCAATATCAACCGTCCGAAGTTGATCAGCGGTGGGGTGTGCGATGCGTTAACAGTGGCCGGACGCTAAGAGTGCCGGCCACAGTCAGCGTACGCACAAAAAAAAAAAATGCTTTCGCCCCAAATTTTTTTGAGGGGGGTTATCTGCAGCACCTCTGGGGGGGTCTAGGGTCACACAGCTGTGCTGTGGACCCCAGACACCCGATTTAGGGTGATGCAACAAAAATTTTTTTTTTTTTCACACTAACTTTCGCTGAATATCCCTGCCTAACCCAACCTTTCCCTAACCTTTCCCTAAATACCTGGGGCTGGGGGCTGCTGGGGCACAGATGGGGGTGCTGGCTGGAGATCGGTGCAGCTCTGGATCCACGTGCAGCAGCGCTCCTCTCTCCTCGGCTCCCGGACACAAAAGGAGGAGGAGAGGAACCATGCTATGATTTGAACCTTTGAACCTCCCGCCGCCCGCCCACCTACCAATCATAGCCCATCCTGAGAGGTAATGTCACCATCACCTCTCAGGATCGCAGAATGGTGATTGGTGGTGTATTATCACACCACCGATCACCATCCTGTTCCGGGTTATCGGGTCCCCAGAGACCCGAATAACCCGGAAATGCAGCAAACCGCAGGTCTGAATTGACCTGCGGTTTGCTGCGATCGCCGACATGGGGGGATTTACTGATGCATTGCATTTATTGATGTTTCTATTTGTAGGTATACTTAGGGGTATTGGTATCAAATAGGGATATTAAGCGCAACATCACTTCAAGGCTTTGTTTTGAGGGTTGTAAAATGTGATTTTTCTAATGCATAAGTTGTCTGCAGTACTGGTTTTCCATATTTTGAACACCCTATTTACTAGTGTATTACATACTGTACTGAAAGAAGCAAAAGTGGTGCGCTCACCTGAGGCAAATAAAGTGTTCTCGGTTGATCTAGGAACTGTGAGTGTGGTGTTGTATCGATCTAGGACCTTCCAAGGTCGTGGAATTGAATTGGCTGGACAACATCATATGATATGGGGGAGTTGCCGTTTTTATGAATGAAGGAGGGTGGGCCAAGGCTAATTTGATCTGTGATTGGCCAGGAGATATCATGTGATATGGGGGTATTGCCGTCTTTATGAATGGAGGAGGGAGGGTTAAGGATAATGTGGTCTGCGATTGGTTAGGAGACTTATTAGAGTAAAGAGGGAGTAGTATGAATGAAACTGACAGTAAAGGAAAAGTCATAGATCGCTACAGGAGGTTATATACTGATGTATGATAGATCTATTTGAAATGTCCCTGTTTTATGTCTTTTATGTATTTGCTATTTTATGTATTTTACATTGTTTTATTGGACATGAATTTGTGTGATTTGATGTCTAAATGTATAATTGATTGGATCATGTGTGAGTGGGTAGGCGGCTGCAAACCAACCTGACCCGTTATAAGACCGCCCTGGAGTGGGTGGGATGAATACCCCTGACGAAGCTCGACTGAGCGAAACCCGGGTCGGGTGATTGATCCATTGATCCATTGTATACTGCCTGTATATACTTGTACATTGTGAGTATAATAAAACCATTTTTTACTTGCATGACGGTACTTCACTATTGGATGCAATTTTGGTGTTCCATAGAAGCCTGGAAAGGAGAGGAGGAGAGGCTTTGACTGGCCTGTTTGCTTCCCCATGTCCATGATTATCTTGCTGGCTTCGATTGTGGATTTTCTGTGACTTCTGAGGCAGCGCGATCCAATCAAAAGAAACGCTTTCACCTGTGTGAACTGTACCCACTTCACCATTGGGACCTGCGACGCCACTAAGCAACGTACTTTTTTGAGGCTTATTTATTATTTATAAATTGAGGCAAATAAAGGATGCACGGACCATGCCAGGAACCTTGGCGTGAAGGTATATATCCAATAAAAAAGAGAAGGGTCCAGCTTCCAAATAGCGTGGAATCTTTTAATTATTCAGTGCAATAAAACCATGTACATCCAGGTCTATGCGTTTCGGATCTTTAACAATATAGATCCTTACTCATGACAAGAAAAAGATAGTGTGAAACAAGACTAAATAATGGCCAGCTGAAAACTAACAGGTGGCCATAATTAGTCATAGCCACACCTTCATACCGTAGAATTGACTAAAAATACATCAAGTCAAATAAAAAACCTTTTGTAAAACAAATGGTATATAACCATAAATACAAAATGAAGACATAAATGAGAAGGATTAATAGTGCAGTATTAAATCGTGTCTGCGATTTAAACCATTCGGGAATGCAGGAGCCCATCCGAAAAATCCAATACGATTCTCTGTTCAGCAGTGTTTTCCTATAATCACCTCCTCTGACCGGAGGATTAACTGTTTCCAAGCCATGAACTGTCATTCCCCTTGTGTTGCCTTTATGAACCTCTGCATAGTGTTTAAACTATTAGAAGTGCAGCTGATGTATTGGAGACAGCACAAGGTACAAGTTATGCAATATACTGTAAAAACGTAGTGTTGCAATTGATGTATTGTTGGATATAAAAAGTTTTATTGGAAACAGTTGAACAAACATGGTCACCAACCTGTATAAAGGTACAGCAGGTACAAATTTTTTGACCGCATTTGAAACTACCAACAAATCTCAGCCAAGTAAGGTTGTGTGGCACTAGCCTCTGTGAACATAGAGGGACTCACCCTGTTGCCTAGGGTGGTCGCTTCAAGTGCAATGCATTTAGTACCCCCACCAATGATATGAGACCATTGACTATCGGTGTGCAGGACTGACAAATGTTTAGTTACAATCTGGCAAATACGAGAAAATTCAAGGCTGTAGTTAGTGACAAAGACCGGAGTCAATTTTTTGAGTCCTGCACATCGATTTTTTGTGGGTATGGTACGAACAGTATGAGGAAAAATCAAGTCAGCTCGGGAGATATCGGCAACACTTTCCGTTGATTGCTGCAATAAAACACTGGAGTATATTCGATCATGAAGTTGATTGGCAACTGCATCCAATTCCATGCGACATGCCCGATCCGCAGAATTGCATATAGTACGAATAAATTCCCCTTTAGGGAATATTTTTTTACTACGTGTGGCGGATGACAGGATGTCGCATGCAGGATGGTGTTACCCGCTGTATCTTTACGATCGGTATGAGTGGTCACCGAATTATTCTCACAATTACCAAAATAAAGAAGATCTAAAAATGGAATGGTGGAGGCATCATGATGGAGAGTAAATTTTAAACCACATGTATTATTATTCAGGAAATCTCCCAGGAGAGGCATGGCCACCACACAGCCCGATCAAACAAACAGCAGGTCGTTGATGTAGCGACCGTACCACTCCAAGGAGGCCCCCCATGGGTTCGAATGTGAGAAAAGATGATAATGCTCCTACCAAGCCATATAGATATTGGCAAGAGAAGGGGAGAATCTCGCTCCCATGGACACTCCTGTAAGTTGGAGAAAAAAGCGGTGATCAAACATAAAAAAATTATGTTGCAGTAAAAACTACTTGACAGATGAAATCCTGAAAAGCGGGAGAAAAATCGGCATAGATTCAGAGGAACCATTGTAATGAAATAATGGCTAGATCGTGAGGAATAACAGTGTACAGCGAGGTGACATCAGCCGTGATCCAGGCATAATCTGGCTTCCAATGATAATCATGGAAGGCTTGAAGAACTGCCCTTGTGTCCTTTAGGAAGCCAGGAATGCATTGGACCAACGGCTGTAAAATTCTGTCTACCCAAGCTGATAATCTCTCCGAAAATGAGCCAAAGCCCGACACTATCGGGCACATAGGTGGAGGAAAACTTTTCTTATGAATTTTTGGGAGGGAATGGAATATGGGAATAATCGAATGAGGGACAAAAATCAAATCAAATTGCCTCTGATCCAAGAAGCCCTGTGTTGAAGACCCATAGACAAAATAGAAAGGAGTTCCTGTTGATAAAGGGGTGTGGGATCATGGACAAGCTCCCTATACATTTTAGTATCTTCGAGCATAGCTAGATTTTGAGATTTATAAATAAGCTTGTCCAGGATTACCACAGCGCCCCCCTTATCAGTTCACTTAGTAACAATGTCGGCCAACTGCTCGAATTCATGGAGAGCAAGACGCTCATGATGAGTGAGATTGTTGGAGGGCCTGTTCACACTGGAAGAGTGAACAGAGGCCTCCAAGGTAAATAGATCCCATTTAACCAGCTCCTGAAACCTATCCAATGCAGGTGTGCGTGATTGAATAGGATACAAATTATGGTTATGTGTCGCAAAACTATGTGCAAAATCATGTGAAGAGACATGTTCGGAGCAAGGTCTAGATTGCTGCATGAAAGAAATATTTGCAAGTTCCTGAAAAGAAAACTTGGTTAGTGGTATATCGGGTGGGGATACACTTAATGCAGGAGATGCAGAATTATGTAAGCAGGTGTCCTCAGATGTGATACAGTCCGCAAAATGCTTTTTAATAGTAAGGTTGCGTGCAAACTTGTTGACATCCAAGATGGTTCGATAAACATCAGAGTGGCAAGAAGGAGAAAAGGCAAGTCCTCTCTTTAGGACATCCAGCTGGAGTTGCGTGAAAATGTTTGCTGACAGATTAACCACCTGGATATCATTTACTTGTTTCTGTAGCGGGAGGGGTAACGACCGCCTTTTAGAGTGCTTACGCCCGACACAGCGTTTTTTGGAGGTTTGGATGAAAAAACCTTCTCACCAGCATTACCGCTAACAGTGTAAACAGCCCCCTGTGGTGGCACCAAAGGTGATTGCTCCGGTGCGGAATCGGAGGAATCAGGTTCAGTTGAACTGAAGACTACTTTCCCACTATTTTTATTTCTTTTTGATCTATTTTTTTTTTTCATAATAGAACGTGGGGTTCCTGTTTTTTTGTCTGTCCAGTTATACACATTTTGGCTTCTGTAGTCTAGCAAGTCCCGGTTAAATTTATCCTTCTTTAACCTGGATTAGACTTTCCTCTAATTTGTTGAGGTTTTCTTGTAACTTTGTATCCAGGTCAGTAAACACTTGTGTAGAGGAGAGCGGAACTATAGAATCTTGAATGACTTTTATTTTCTCTCTCAGGGAGGATAGGGTTTCTTCCTCATTGGAAACAATTAGATTCATGAGCTTTAATGAACAATTGGATAAAATATTTTGCCATTTTTATATAAATGCTTCGGAATATACCGTGGTGTTTTTTTTTCGGAGTCGTAGACCCCGTGGTATCATGGATTTCTCGATGTATTTTTGCAGAGAGATGAGATCCCACCATGTTCGCATTTCTTTGGCTAAGATTTTTTCCAGGGAAGCCATGTTAATCTTAAAGGGATTCTGTCATGACATTTGAGGCTTACAGTCAGGTCCATAAATATTGGGACATCGACACAATAATAACATTTTTGGCTCTATACACCACCACAATGGATTTGAACTGAAACGAACAAGATGTGCTTTACCTGCAGACTGTCAGCTTTAATTTGAGGGTATTTACATCCAAATCAGGGGAACGGTGTAGGAATTACAACAGTTTGCATATGTGCCTCCCACTTGTTAAGGGACCAGATGTAATGGGACAGAATGCTAATGATAAATCAAACTTTTACTTTTTAATACTTGGTTGCAAATCCTTTGCAGTCAATTACAGCCTGAAGTCTGGAACGCATAGACATCACCAGACGCTGGGTTTCATCCCTGGTGATGCTCTGCCAGGCCTCTACTGCAACTGTCTTCAGTTCCTGCTTGTTCTTGGGGCATTTTCCCTTCAGTTTTGTCTTCAGCAAGTGAAATGCATGCTCAATCGGATTCAGGTCCGGTGATTGACTTGGCCTTTGCAGAACATTCCACTTCTTTCCCTTATAAAACTCTTTGGTTGCTTTTGCAGTATGCTTTGGGTCATTGTCCATCTGCACTGTGAAGCGCCGTTCAATGAGTTCTGAAGCATTTGGCTGAATATGAGCAGATAATATTGCCCGAAACAGTTCAGAATTCCTCCTGCTGATTTTGTCAGCAGTCACATCATCAATAAATACAAGAGAAGCAGTTCCATTGGCAGCCATACATGCCCACGCCATGACACTACCACCACCATGCTCCACTGATGAGGTGGTATGCTTAGGATCATGAGCAGTTCCTTTCCTTCTCCATACTCTTCTCTTCCCATCACTCTGGTACAAGTTGATCTTGGTCTCATCTGTCCATAGGATGTTGTTCCAGAACTGTGAAGGCTTTTTTAGATGTTGTTTGGCAAACTCTAATCTGACCTTCCTGTTTTTGAGGCTCACCAATGGTTTACATCTTGTGGTGAACCCTCTGTATTCACTCTGGTGAAGTCTTCTACTGATTGTTGACTTTTACACACATACACCTACCTCCTGGAGAGTGTTCTTAATCTGGTCAACTGTTGTGAAGGGTGTTTTCTTCACCAGGGATAGAATTCTTCTGTCATCCACCACAGTTGTTTTCCGTGGTCTTCCGGGTCTTTTGGTGTTGCTGAGCTCACTGGTGCGTTCCTTCTTTTTAAGAATGTTCCAAACAGTTGATTTGGCCATGCCTAATGTTTTTGCTATCTCTCTGATGGGTTTGTTGTGTTTTTCAGCCTAATGATGGCTTGCTTCACTGATAGTGACAGCTCTTTGGATCTCATCTTGAGAGTTGACAGCAACAGATTCCAAATGCAAATATCACACTTGAAATGACCTCTGGACCTTTTATCTGCTCATTGTAATTGGGATAATGAGGGAATAACACACACCCGGCCATGGAACAGCTGAGAAGACAATTGTCCCATTACTTCTGGTCCCTTAACAAGTGGGAGGCGCATATGCAAACTGCTGTAATTCCTGCACCGTTCACCTGATTTGGATGTAAATACCCTCCAACTAAAGCTGACAGTCTGCAGGTAAAGCACATCTTGTTTGTTTCATTTCAAATCCATTGTGGTGTATAGAGCCAAAAATGTTAGAATTGTGTCCATGTCCCAATATTTATGGACCTGACTGTATAACCTAAACATATGGCCAGGTCCCTACTAATAACCTGAATCCGAAACTGTCCTTATTAAATGTGCCTGTGGCTCTATTAGCACATAAAACAGGTTTTTATAACCTGTAATTCACCAACCTAAGGTGACCAAGGGGACATCGCTTCATACAGGGTGCCCGGCTGCAGCCTTCCCAGTTGAAATCACTGCCCTCCCTTTCTATAGAGCCGCCTTCCTCACCTCAGCACCGCCTCCGAAATCGTCCGCTCCCTTAGCCAGATCCCACTCGTACGCACTAGGTATAACCTGATGTGCCCGTGCGGACTCCTGGCAGCGGTCTCGTTGAGCGAAGTGCGCATGCGCTGTCCGGCGCACTTTGCTCAAACCTGCCTTGACCGCCCAGCCATCCTCTCACAGCCGCACAGGATCTGGCTGAGGGAGCGGACGATTTCAGAGGCGGTGCTGAGGTGAGGGAGGCGGCGCTGAGGTGAGGAAGGCAGCTCTATAGAAAGGGAGGGCGGCGATTTAAACTGGGAAGGCGGCGCTGGGCACCAGACGGAGATGGCTGTAGTCGGGCACCCTGTATGAAGCGATGTCCCCTTGGGCACCTTAGGTTGGTAAATGACAGGTTATAAAAACCTGTTTTATATGCTAATAGAGCCACAGGCACATTTAATAAGGACAGTTTCGGATTCAGGTTATTAGTAGGGACCTGGCCATATGTTTAGGTTATAGGCCTCAAATGTCATGACAGAATCCCTTTAAGTTCCAAAGAGTCCTGCAAAGCCTTATAAATCCATATTAAAGGGTTTCTGTCACCCCACAAAACCCACTTTTTTGGATAGTTAGATTCCTCATAGCGCGATATAGGAGAATATAATAGTCTTACTTACTTTCATGCGGCCGATTCTTTATAAAACGAAGTTTTATAATATGTAAATGAGGGCTCTACCAGCAAGTAGGGCGTCTACTTGCTGGTAGCCGCAGCAGAAAACCGACCCCTCGCCGTGTTGATTGACAGGGCCAGCCGTGATCTCCTCCTCCGGCCGGCCCTGTCAGTAATTCAAAAATCGCGCGCCTCTGGTCATTCGGCGCAGGCGCTCTGAGATGAGGAGGCTCGTCTCCTCAGCACTCCCTCAGTGCGCCTGCGCCGATGAAATCATCGAAAGAGAAGACGTCATCGGCGCAGGTGCACTGAGGGAGTGCTGAGGAGACGAGCCTCCTCATCTCAGAGCGCCTGCGCCGAATGACCAGAGGCGCGCGATTTTTGAATTACTGACAGGGCCGGCCGGAGGAGGAGATCACGGCTGGCCCTGTCAATCAACACGGCGAGGGGGCGGTTTTCTGCTGCGGCTACCAGCAAGTAGACGCCCTACTTGCTGGTAGAGCCCTCATTTACATATTATAAAACTTCGTTTTATAAAGAATCGGCCGCATGAAAGTAAGTAAGACTATTATATTCTCCTATATCGCGCTATGAGGAATCTAACTATCCAAAAAAAAAAATAAGAGTTTTGTGGGGTGACAGAAACCCTTTAAAGATCGCGTCCATCTTTTTTTTATTTTTTAAACATTCTCTTTTTATTATGTTTATCAACAACAAAAAGCGTATAATTACATATACTTTAGTACTTTTGAAAAAAGGCAGGAACAGTGCAACTGGCCAATAAAGCAATACATCGCAAGTCACAAACATAACCTACATCATATTTAAGCAGGGGGTCTTCCGATCTAACTTATCATGCATTGTGAATTATGCGATTTTCATCCACTTATTGTTCCAAAAAATTGTGAAATGGAAACCACAACTTAAATAAAGGAAATACATAAAACACAGAGTATTAAAACAAAAAGTCGAGTTAGTTCACTCCCATAGCAAGTTCTACATGAATCTTAAGTCTAAAAAAAAAAATGCAATATGTTTAGCCTAATCTCATTACTTCCACTTGATTCAGCACTGGTAGGAATAGGTAATATGGCCTAACCAATTGGCTCCTAACTTGGTCTCTCTCAAGGTAATCTTATGACCCATCTCCTTAGTCTCCTCAGCCTTCAGGGTGGGGGATCTCAGAACACTCTGGCCAGGGTAATTGACCCTTTTTTGTTGAGCTTCAATATGTGACAACCATGGTTGCCAAGTATTCATAAACCTTGCCTGTTATGAGTCTCCCAACTCGCTAACTCCTCCATTCTACATAGGTGAATCATCTTCTCGTACCACATGGATACGCTAGGTGGATCAGGAGTTCTCCACAGTGCTGGAATGAGTAGCTTGGCCGCCATAATCATATGTGTCTGTAGGTTATTTTTATGGGGAATAAATTTACCTTCTGGTTTCCATAGCAATACTAGGGGAGCGGTAAGTGACAAGTGCCCTGGACAAATCTTATTCATGATGCCTTCCACCGAATCCCAAAACTGCCTAATTTTTGGACAATACCACCATATGTGGGAAAGGCTGCCCAGTCCCTCCAGACACCTCCAGCAGTCCCTCGAATTGCCTAAGTGAATTTTGTATAGGAATTCAGGCGTGCGATACAATCTAGTGAGGGTTTTAAGTGAGTTCTCTTGCACCTTGACACATCTGGAGAATCCATGTGAGTGTGACAGGATGAAGGATCTACTAGAGTCTTCGAAACTTATATCTAATTCTCTTTCCCATTCCCTCAGGTAGGAGGGCGGTATATCACCTCTTTTTTCTAAAATCTGTCGGTATATCAGTGATAGGCCTTTAGATGGTAATTTTGGCAGTAATACCATGGTCTCCAACCAGGAGGGGTCTACCATCGGTAGATATTTAGACGACTTAAACTTCCTGCATGTAACCTTAAAATCCCATTTTTGTATATCCGAACCCACTTTCGGTGGTTCACCTCGGAGGGATTCATAGAAATCCGAGGAGAAGGGCAACCTCGAAAGGTCTCCCACTCTGATCTCAGATACTGAGTCCCATACTGGGTTAGTCTCCATCACCCTGTCAGAGAGAACATAAGGCAATGATTCAAGAGGAGTGACTGGGGATAAACAACCTTTACTGAGATTTAGCGCAGGTGACTTCTGGCACTCCTTAATAGTGCCGTTGGTAATAACACTTATGAGCCCCAGGGAGCCCGATGTAGAGGGTTTGTACCAAAGCAAGTGTACACCTTGTTTCCCTAACACTTCTCTTTCCATGCGCACATGCAGGGTTGCCTCCTTCGGTCTAGCTAAAGCTAACCATCTCTCTAAATGAATAGCCTGGACATATGCATACATGTCTGGTAATGAGATCCCTCCATGCTTCCTCTTTCTTGTAAGTAGGGAGTAAGGTAGTCTAGCTTTCTTATTTGCCCATAAAAATTTACCCATAATTGACCTCAATTTATCTAGAAAGGCTCTAGGCATCGATATCGGAAGGGAACGTAGCACATATAGCAGTTGGGGAAGAATATATGAGGTTAATACATTTTTCCTACCTATCTATGAAATCCTAGGTGTCGAGGATTTATTCAGGAACGTTTGGACTTTTGCTATTAGGGGAGAGTAATTTAAATGAAACAAGTGGGCAGGATTGGCTGGTATCATAACTCCCAGATATTTTATCTCCCCTCAATTGAATTCCTTTGATATCAGGGTCTTGTCTAAATTTCAACAGTAACGTTTCTAGAACTAATATGAACAGAGTTGGGGAGAGGGGACATCCCTGCCTAGTACCATTCCTGATAATAAAGGGGTCAGACAGGGTACCATTTACCAAAATACAGGCTGTGGGAGCTGAGTACAAGGAGAAAATAGCTTTAATGAATACATCTGGGAAGCCAAACGCTAGTAATGTACTACGCATGTAAGGCCAGCCTACTCTGTCAAATGCCTTTTCGGCATCAGTCCCCAGTAAGATTAAAGGCATGTTTTTCTTCCTGGCATAACAGACCGCATTCACCACTCGACTAATGTTATGCCTACTTTTCTCTGCCAGGCACAAATCCTACCTGCTCCTCCCCCACCAGCCCAGGCAGCAAACCAGCTATACGGTGACTTAGCAGTTTAGCCCACCATTTTAAATCTGTGTTAAGAAGCGAAATTGGACAATAGCTGCCACACGCTTCCGGATCCTTCCCCTCTTTGGGAATAATAGTGATAGTTGCCGCCTGGGCCTGTGGAGGAAGAGCCGAACTGCAGAGAAGGGAGTTGCAAAGCTTAGTGAAATACGGTTTCAGTATGTCCGCAAATTTCTTATAATATATTATAGGGAGACCATCCGGTCCTGGGCTTTTCCCAGATGGAATGCTATGGAGAACTTCCTCCTCCGTAAACGGTTTTAGCAGATCCGTTTTATCATTGGCCGACAAGATAGGCATATCAATGGATTTCAAAAAGTCATTGATGCGGTTTTGCAGGAATATATTATCACTGGTTTCAGTCCCACCTTCGCCTTTCAGATTATATAGAGAGGTGTAAAACCTACAAAACTCTTTCGCTATTGCCGGAGTAGCAGTTAATCTATGCCCTTCTTTAGATTTAACGACCTGGATAAAGGACTTATTCCTCTGGGTCTTTAACAGATTTGACATTAATTTGGAGCCCTTGTCTCCATGTGAGTAGTATTTGAAACGCAGTGCCTGAAGTATTTTAGCTGATTTAATATTCAGTTTGTCCTTTAGTTGAGACCTTAGGGATTTTAGTTGATTCAATACCTCATCTGTCTGGGCCGTTTTGTGTAATTTTTCCAGTGTGGAGATTTGCAAGAGCAGGGAATTTATTATCTGTGTCCTTTGTCTTTTGACTTTGGAACCTAGGCTAATAAATTCCCCCCTTACTACTGCCTTGTGGGCTTCCCACAAGATCGGATTCGATATCTGAGGGGACTTGTTCAGACTAAAGTAATCCCTGAGTACTTTATTAACCTTTTACTTGTGCTCTTTTTCCTCCATTAAAGTTGAGTTGAGCCTCCATGGCCAGGACTTCCCAGGCATGTCCTTAATTTGCAGCTTCATGCTCACAGGGGCATGATCTGAAATCGTGATAGACCCTATGGAGGCTTCTTTAATCGCTGGTATAGCATTGTTAGATAAAAATATATAATCTAGGCGCTGGTAAGAGTCATGAACCTTAGAGAAAAAGGTAAAATCCTTAACCTCTGGGGGAAGTAATCTCCACACATCAGATAGACCCACGTCTGCCAAAGCTACCTGAAATCTACATTTTTGTTTCCCTGATAACTGAGGTGTGAGAAGTGG
The DNA here is from genome assembly GCF_905171765.1 of Bufo bufo. Taxonomy (NCBI): domain Eukaryota; kingdom Metazoa; phylum Chordata; class Amphibia; order Anura; family Bufonidae; genus Bufo; species Bufo bufo. The sequence continues at coordinate 607,548,174 of NC_053391.1, forward strand.
AATCTACCCCATGATCCAGTGTGAGGTTAAAATCTCCACCTAATATTAAGATCCCTTCAGTGAACATTTTCAAGGATTCTAACATCTGAATAAGCCATTTAATTTGTCCCTTATTTGGGGCGTATATAGCGGCTAGGGTGACTATTGAGTTTAGGACTTTCCCCTTAACAAATAGGAACCTGTCATTGGGATCTATCAATTTCGCTGTCATCTGAAATGGGAGGTTTTTACTGAAACCAATAGAGACACCTCTTGATGCTGAGGAGTGGGTGGCATGGTGCCAATCTGGAAAATGCTTACTAATCATATTGGGAACATGGTCATGTCTGTAATGTGTTTCTTGTAAAAACACAATATCAGGGTTTTCTTTCCTAAGTGTATGGTAAACCTGACTACGTTTCTGCGGAATGTTCAGTCCATTCACATTAAGTGAATAAAGTGTGATGTGCGCCATATCAATGAGACTTAAAATCTGCACCAACCTCAAATCTGATGGCTGTGAACCATGTAACTCAACTCAGAAAAACTAAATAAAAAGACATTAAAACAACTATTAACAGGGTGAAAGGGCTTATCAGCCCCATAGGCGCTACAAGGCGCATTAGAGCAATGACATAATGAGGATAAGAGATTGTGGGAGGGGACATAGGTAGAGACTTCTAGAAAAATCTAGATGTACCACTCACCCGATCTCTTTAGATAATAGCAATTAAACTGATCCATAAACTTAAACCTAATCTAAGCTTCGTAACCGACAGGCGGACTGTAGAGACAGAAATATTGCTAACCACCATCTCCTTATGGCATGTGGTGATGTTAAAACAGCAAAAAACGCTCTCTCAGCTCCAAAGCATGTCATTCTAAACATATGAGCAAAATGCTAAGAATGGCTGAGTATAAACACTTATGAACGGTGACAACTTTAAGTTTAAAATACTATAGTGCACACTTATAGTAAGGAGGAAACAACGGCGCTCACTGGAGCTATAGACAGCAGTGAGAAAGGTTGAACCTGGACGCTCTAACTTCAGGAAAGAGCAACTCAGTCCCCTGTCAGCGACTTCTTCTTCGGGTGCTTGTGCTTGGACATAGCTTGCCAAGGTGACGGAGCAGCAAGCTTGGGTAACTTCTCCATGTTGGCAGAAGGGAGCCATGAAGGGGTTTCCAGCGGGGAGACCTCAAGAGCCTCCCAAATCTTGGGAAGTTCATCTGGGTGGCGGATAACTATCTGTCGACCGTTGATTGTGGTGCTAAGTCCAAAGGGGAAAAGCCACCTCATGGGAAGCCTCCTCTCTCTCAATTCTGCCGTAAGGGGTTTCAACGCCTTGCGCTTAGCCAGGGTGCAAGCTGCCAAGTCCAGAAACAACAGGATTTTGTTCCCTTCAAAGGTGACTTCTTCTCTCTCTCTTGCCGCTTTGAGTACCGCAGCTGTATCAAGGTAATTTAAGAGGGCACATATGGTATCTCTAGGCAGTTCACTTGCAGCAGGCTTAGGCCTAAGCGCTCTATGCGCTCTTTCAATGGTGATGGTATCAGCCCGCTCTGCTCCCGCAAGTAAGGCGAATATTTGTCTGACACTGTCCAGCAATGCTTCCACCGCTACAGATTCGGGGATGCCCCTTATACTCACATTCTTCCTTCTCCCCCTGTTCTCTTGGTCTTCTAGGTGGAGATAGACACTGTCCAACTGGGAACTGAGGGATCTCATTTGACTTTGGAGACCCTTGCTATGCTGTATCACAGCTGTCTGAAAGTCCTCCAGCGCCTCTACTCTTTGCCCCACATGCGTTACCTCCGTTCTTATGGCCGCCAGTTCTGTCAGCACTGGGGACAAGTCTTGAGCTAAAGATTGCTGCAGGGAGTGCTGCAGGAAGGCTCTGGTAATCGGAGCAGGGTCCGGATCATCCGGCATGTCTGAAGGAGCGTAGGAGTTGGCATCATCCGACTCGATGTCCAGGGCCGCAGCGTTGTCCTCAGCCGCCGCCATCTTCCCTCTAACTGCCGGAGACGCTGTCTTCTTATAAAGGTATTTGTTCAAGTCCCTATGAGTTTTCTTTGCTTTAGTCGCCTGAACGACATCTCCACTTCTCTCCTTGTTGAGTTTGCCCATATTTGGATCAGTCAGGGCTGTAAAATAGCTGTTAGATTGGGTGATATGGTGAGGAGCTCAGAGCTCACACGTCTTCCACCATGCTCAGTTGCGCGTCCATCTTATTGAGCCTTTCTTGGCAATCGTCAACGGTTGAAGAGTGTGACATTGTAGAAACAGTACTATGGTGAAAAATAAATGGCACTGAAAAAAGATTGACAAATCCACGAGCCAGAGGGCGCAACAACCTGGTTCCAAAAACCGAGATGGAAAGAAGCAAAAGTGGTGCGCTCACCTGAGGCAAATAAAGGATGCACGGACCATGCCAGGAACCTTGGCATGAAGGTATATAGCCAATAAAAAAGAGAAGGGTCCAGCATCCAAATAGCGTGGAATCTTTTAATTATTCAGTGCAATAAAACCATGTACATCCAGGTCTACGCGTTTCGGATCTTTAACAATAAAGATCCTTACTCATGACAAGAAAAAGATAGTGTGAACCAAGACTAAATAATGGCCAGCTGAAAACAAACAGGTGGCCATAAACGCATAGATACATTGTTTTATTGCACTGAATAATTAAAAGATTCCACGCTATTTGGAAGCTGGACCCTTCTCTTTATTATTACATACTGTACTTTAACTTAGGGTGGGTTCACACTAGCGTTAGGGATTCCGTTATGGCTTTTCGTTATAACCTGGTTATAACGGAAAATAACGGAATCCATAAGACGGAAGGACGGATCCGCTCTTCTGCCTATAGACTTGTATTATGACGGAATGCAAAACGGAAGCCTTTAAAAGGCATTCTGTTTGCTTTCCGTCCTAATAGAAGTCTATGAGAATCAAAACGGATCCGCCTGGGTCCCGTTATGCAAGACGGAAAACAAAGTCCTGTCGATAGGATTTTGTTTTCAGTCTTGCATAACAGGACCCAGACGGATCTGTTGCGCTTTCCCATAGACTTCTATTAGGAAGGAAAGCAAACGGAATGCCTTTTAAAGGCTTCCATTTTGCATTCTGTCTGGGCATTCCGTTATTTTCCGTTATAACCATGTTATAACAGAAAGCCATTATGTAATCCCTAACGCTAGTGTGAACCCACCCTTACATGTATATTGGCAGCTTCCTTGAGAACTAAGGGTGCTATTACATGTACCATCCACCGCACAGCCAAGTGCAATATCCCAGATAAGGTATTTGCAATATCGTAATCAGTGGCGTACATAGAGAAGCAAGGGCCCCATAGCAAGGATCAAACCAGGCCCCCCACACAGGACAGAAGGGTTTCTGCCTAAACCCTTTCCAATGACCCTTGGGCCATTTTTTCACTGCCTCATTTGCTAAAAGTTGTTTCCTTTAGAGGGTAGAGTCCAGACCAAGTTTTCCCCTCTAGTAGAAGAGGAGATAATCCCAACTAAGACTGGGCGCCCTCTTGTCCTGGGCCCGATAGTAGTGGCATGGTCTGCCACTAAGGTAGTTACGCCCCTAATCGTAATGTCATGTTATGTCATGTATCTGCCGAATTTCGAGACTGAGGCGTACTGACGTCATAAGGTACCACAAAAAGAGGAATCTACTACAATGTGAAACTAATGAGCTGTCAAGACCTCAAGTAGTCTGCACAAGTCCAGCATAACATCCGCTGCCGTTTGACTAAGGCAAAGACTGTCTCACAGCTCCTAGCCGAAACCAACAAACCTAAAGTGACATTACAGGACCTTGTTACCACCAAAAGTGACCTATCCACTAGTGATGATCCAACACATAGCGCTTCATGTACTAGTATATATCCGTTAGTATATGACTCCTATTGTGCCACTAGCGTTTTCTTTATGACATTTTTCTCATGTGAAAACTCATGAAAAAACGGCAATCTCTATATTTGGAAAGATGCCACAAAGACAAAAAAAAACAACACCTAATTAACAGATATGCCAGGAGCAAAAAAATGCTTGTGTCCTGCATTTCATATTTCCCAGACTGTCAGCTAACATCTGGAGCTGGAGTTTTTACAAAAGATAAAAACACACTAAAAACCACCACCAAAAATAGAAAAGTACCAGCAAAAACCTGTGTGTCAAAACTAAATTAAAGTGGTTTCAAAAAGTAACAAATTTCTATGCAAAGCCCGCTTGTGCAAAAAAAAATTAAAAAAATAATGATATTTAGGAGTTTACACCACACTTGAAGAAGTGAGTAGGGTGATGTGTAGCAGGAGGGGCCTGGCATCCTGCGGTCCAGAAAATGTACTTTAAATTATGCCATAGAACTTGATCAAGACAGGTATATGAAATGCTGTATGTGTCAAATGGTTCCTCCAAACGTAATTTCCGAATGAAGTGTGAACCAAGTTTATATCTTATATAATTGAAGTTATTGTTGCAGTCTTTATATAACAATTTCCCTTTTTATATGTCTATGCTTTATTTTCCTTTGCACGTTTTTTCTGTTTTTGCTGTGTTTACTTTGCACGTGTAGACTAAAGAATGAACAATACAGCCTACAGGCACAACTCAGATGTGTTCCAATCTTGGAAGTGGTTAACGTCATCTAAGAGATTTAGAAACCAGGATAGGCTACGAGGTTCACGTGCGCTATGAATCTTGGCAGCTGATAAATATTTATGGGATGATTTTATTTTTTTATTTTTTTTCAAAAGCTTTATTAAAAAATAAATATCTGTTACATACATGTCGAATCAATGAGAGGGAGGAGAAAGCTCCCCTTTTACAATGAGTTGTTCTGGTAACAAATAGTGAACACACAACGGTATAACAACAATGAGGATGTATGTTAATAAAGCTTTTGTTCTGTATATCTCTTATCCGGGCCCAGGAAGAGGGCCATAAGTTGAAACATAAAACTGTGTAGCAAGGCAGGGTGGATGACTAAGTTAGAGGAAGCTTCTAAATGATCTCCGGTTTTCCCAGAGAGACCTGTATTTGTGGTGGGATCTATTTTCCCAAGCCGCTATCTCTTCGAATCTATAAATAGAGTCAACTTTGTTGAACCAGTGATCTAGGGAGGGAAGGTCAGTTGATAACCAACGAGTAGGGATTAGGAGTCGGGCAGTTACAATTAGGATCTTGAAGAGGGGGGTAGCTTTTGCCTTGTGGTCTTGTGACAGGCCTAAGAGAGCCAGCAATGGTGAGGGGGTGATGTTAGAGTTGCAAATTTCGTTGTATTTTTTAAAAATATTGTTCCACCAGCTAAGGATAGTGGGACAGGCCCACCAAATGTGGAGCATTGTTCCTCGTCCCACCCCGCATCTCCAACAGACATCAGAGCCACTTCTATCATAACAACAGGTAACATCAGGTGTTTTGTACCATCTAGTTAATACTTTATATCCATTTTCTTGGATTCTGGTACATCTTGAGGAAATATGTGGCGTTTTGAAAAGTAGGAGTTGATCTTCAGATGAGAAATGGGTATTTAAATCCTTTTCCCAATGGCTTGCAAAGGAAGGTTTAGGAGGTGATATAGGTGTACTGAGATACCTGTAAAGCGAAGATATAGGTTTCCGTGGGGGAGAATGATTGTGAATAAGGCTCTCGAGCCAGGTAAGAGGTCTGAGTAGAGAGTTTAAAGGAATGTTTTTGTTAATGTAAGTAAGCAGGAAGGTTAGCATGTGAGGCTGGGATTTGATCTCAGGGAGGGAGGAGATGAGGGAGTCATGATCTAATTTGTCTTTTCCGCTCTTCAAAAATATGGTGAGAATAGGTACTTTAGAGGAGCGTAGGTTAAAGGGGACACTTTGTCTGAGTTCTGAAGGGGCTAAGCTTATCACATCTCTGACCTGGACCAGGGGTGAGGGAGATGGAAAACCCCAGTTTGAGCTTTGAAGCCATCTCCAGGCCTCAGAGTAGCTATCGCCAGGAAATTGTGTTTGGAGGCTGAGAAAATATTATGATAAGGGTCCACTAGTAAGGCTCTTAGGGTCGGGAGATATTTAGGGGTTTCCATACCGACCCAAGATTTTTGTTCAGGGCATCTGAACCAATCTAGTGTTCTGGAGAGAAGTATGGCCTTATTATATAATAGGGGGTTAGGGAGGCCTATACCCCCTTGAGTTCTAGGTCTCTGCAGGGTGTTGATGTTAATTCTTGCTTTTTTACCGTTCCAAATGAAAGAGCTAATTGATTTTCCCAAGGATTGAAAGAATAAGTTAGGAATAGGGATGGGAAGGACCTGAAGGAGGTAGTTTAGCCTGGGTAGGACAAGTGACATGACCATATTTTTACGTCCAAACCAGAAGAGCAAAGGGGGGGTTTAAGGCTTCTAGTTGACTTTTGATGGAGCTAAGTAGAGGGAGATAGTTTAGTTTGTATAATGATGAGAGATCCGAGTGGATTTTAACTCCTAGGTATGTTATATAGGGAGACTCCCAATTAAAAGGTGAGGAAAGGGTTAGTTTGGATCTGAGTCTGGGGCTGAGTCCCATACTGAGAATGTGGGACTTTTTCATGTTTATTTTAAAGTTGGAGAGAAAGCTAAATTTATCCAGAATATTGTAGATAAGCTGTAGAGAGGTTTCAGGGTTGGAGGACATTATCAGAAGGTCATCAGCAAATGCTGCAATTTTGTGTTCTTGATCTCCTAATTTGAGACCTTTAATGTCGTTCTCTGATCGTATGAGAGCAAGGAGGTGTTCAATTGTCAGGACAAAAATCAAGGGGGCATCCCTGTCTAGTCCCATTCTTTATGGGAAAGGGTTGTGAGGTAGTGTCATTAATCAGCACCGACGCCAAGGCATTGGTGTACATAGCTTGGATAGAGCGTATAAAGGCTGAAGGTATTCCAAACTGCGTCATGGTGCTGTACATAAAATTCCAATGTATTTTGTCTAATGCTTTTTCGGCATCGGTGCTGATCAGGACCAAGGGGAGATGGTGTTTTGAGGCATGGAGTAGAGCATTTATTACTCTTGCTGTGTTATCCTTACCCTCTCTGCCCTTGATAAAGCCTGTTTGGTCTCTGTGGACAAGTTGGGGTAGGAGAGGGGCTAGTCGGTTTGCTAGTAATTTGGCCAATAGTTTTAGGTCTATATTTAATAGATATAGGGCGGTAATTCCCACATTCGGTATGGTCCTTCCCTTCTTTGGGTATAATGGTAATATTAGCTTTTGTCATCTCACGAGAGAGAGAGGGTCACCTTGTAAGGATTGGTTGCAGACATTAAGCAAGTAAGGCAGGAGGATGGTTTGAAAGGAGCGGAAATAGAAAGCAGGGAACCCATCTGGGCCGGGGGCCTTTCCTTTAGGGAGTTGTTTAATTGCTAGAAGAAGTTCATCGTTAGTAAATGGAGAGTTTAGGGCCTTTATATGAGTTTCATTAATTTGGGGTATTTTAACAGTTCGAAGGAAGAGTTCTATCAGGTCTTGATGTGTGGAGTTCGGGATATCACTTTTCTAGGGGGGTAGGTTATATAGGGAGCCATAAAAATTTGAGAATCTCTGAGATATGTCTTGTGTATTAGTGAGCATGGTGCCTTCCATACTGCGAATTTTACAAATAAAGTTTTGGGCTTTCCTTTTTTTGATTCTGGACATCATAAATTTGGACACCATGTCACCGTGGACGAAATACTTATATTGTGCGTGTAGGAAATATTTAGCAGATTTTTTAGTTCAGCTCTAAGGAGCGCTAATTTTGATAAATGGGAGTCTAGCAGGGATCTTTTATGAAGGGTCTCAATATCCCTAATATCCTTTAGGAGGGAGTCAATGCGAGCTAGTCTTAATTGTTTTGTATAGGAGCCTAAGTGTAACGGATCTCCTAGCACCCCGACCGGGATCCTCCGTTGATAAATGCTCCCAGTGCCTCCCGAGGACTCCGCTCGACACCGATACCACCACAGGAACCAGAAAAAGGAACAGCTCTTACAAGAGCTAGGAGTAATAGCCAGGGGAGTATACACGTATAGCAATCCCCACACACATGAGACGAGGCTCTATGTTGAGTGTAAAACAGGAACACTTTATTGAGGGCTACCCGCCCGTATTTATGCAGGTCCCCATCTGGTGTACACGCCCCTAGGGGACCAGAAGGAAGACTGTGACACAGGACAGATACGTAGCACTCAGGATACACAGACACAACACATCCCCACAATGCATCATGGTTTCCTCCTCTCTGCCCTGGAGACACCCGAGGAACAATTCAATTATCTCTCAGGACAAAGGGAAATCACCAATACACATGTGGGAACAACAGGACAGGAATCCCCACCCAAACACACAATGTCACACCCTCACAGCAAACACAGACATTTAACATATTCCCAGATAGCTCAAGTCTGAGTGCATATCATTAGGTGAATAGCACTCAGAATACACAAATACAATAAAATTTGCTCTCTGGGTACCATCACATAACATACAATACAATTACACAGACAGATGGTTCTGTCACACACCTCAAAACCCCACATGTCCCCATATGGCTTGGATCTGAGCGCTCAGATGCCACAAACACAGTCAAATCGCCATGGGGTTTAAGTTTTGCATGGGCTGATGAGAGGGCCCATAATCCTGGGGCAAGAGGCTGGCAACCAGGCCCCTCCAAAACCCAGTGGCGAGGTTATTTTCGCCACACATCTCCCCCTCCCAGGGAAGACTAACCAGATACCCGACCTCACGCTGGTCGGTACCTGAGTTAGTCTGGCAGCCCACCCACAACCAAATACTGGACCTGTTGAATTTGGTAGCCTGTCTATGTCCAGTGTGTCCACCAAGGTTATGTTGGTAGCTGGTACTCCCGGTCTTTGTGTTGCTCCCTGACTTGGAGTGGAGGTCGCTTTGTGGGCAGGGATCAGCGGTACTCTGCCCTGGTGCCAGCGTTACCATGGAAGAAGCCTGGTTGGAGCCTGGTTGTTGGAGGGGGAGACCGACTGTCTCCCCTTTGGATACCCAGCTCTGCTGCTGGAGGGGGAGACCGACTGTCCCTACCCCCTGTGCTGTAAGTGCAGAGACCACGGTCCCATCTGCACTGTTGTGGGGCTTACTATCTCCCCCTGGTGCGTTAAGCTGCCGCTGGGGAGAGGGGGTAAGAAGCTCCTCTCCCATACATACTTCCAGCCGCTGGGGAGGGCGACCGACTGTCTCCGCTCCCAATACAGTGTCCTGCTGCTGGGGAAAGGAGACTGGGCTCTCTATTCCCTGCTGGGCACTCTGCCGCTGGGGGACAGGACTGACTGTCTCTGCCCCCTGTAACTCCGCCTGCCGCTGGGGAATGGAGACTGGGCTCCCAATTCCCAATAAATCACACGGCCGCTGGGGAATGGAGACTGGGCTCCCAATTCCCAATAAATCACACGGCCGCTGGGGAATGGAGACTGGGCTCCCAATTCCCTGTAAATCACCCAGCCGCTGGGGAATGGATACTGGGCTCCCAATTCCCTGCAATTCACACTGCCAATAGGGAGAGGGGGTAACAAGCTCCTCTCCCATACATACTTCCAGCCTCTGGGGAGGGAGACCGACTGTTTCCGCTCCCAATACAGTGTCCTGTTTCTGGGGAAAGGAGACTGGGCTCTCTGTTCCCTGTAGGACACTCTGCCGCTGGGGGACAGGACCGACTGTCTCTGCCCCCTGTAACTCAGCCTGCCGCTGGGGAATGGAGACTGGGCTCCCAATTCCCTGCAGGAGCAGTGGAGAGACCTCGGTCCCATCTCCACCGGCCACCTGGGGTTCTTCCCAGTAAACCTCCACAATATCTTCCCAGCTGAAGAGTTCTGGCTCTAGGTCTGACACTCTGCTCTCCTGCTGAGCCTTCTCACTGGAGTGGAACAGTTGCTGGTAGTCCTGTTCCAGCTCCATCTCCCGGGTCACCAGGTGGACCAGGTCCTGCTCAATCTCATGAGTGTCGTCCCAGTCATACCTGCTCTCCCTCCATTCCAAGAGATCACGGAACCGGGATTGTGTAGGGCTCCCAAACTCCAGCTCTGAAAAAGTCTCCCATAACAAGCCAGGACCATCAAACTCCTCTCCCTCCGGCTTGTCATGCTCAGCTGTCCTGGGTAGGTACTGTGCCCCATACCACCAGAGCGCCTGGTAGGCATCTTCCAGCCACAGCTCCTGCCATGCTAGGAGTTCCAAATTCCTTTACCCATTCTTCCCGGGGCTGCTCTCCCAGGAAGGGCATTCGTAGGGCTACTCACTTCTGCAACCGCTGGTCTTCCGTGGGGAGTCTCTCGTCCCGCATATACTCCACAATACCCAGTACCTGGTACCAGATGCCTTTGCGGACTGCATCTCGGTCATCCATGGCACCCTCATCGTACTCCACTGCTGTTTCCATTCTGGTGCTGTCAGGGTCGCTGTACTCGGACATGCGTTGCCCTCAAATTGTAAAATCCATGGAATGGTGTCTCCTGTAGCTGTCCTTCTGGCTGTGGGAACGATCCCGCCGCTTGCCACCAATGTAACGGATCTCCTAGTACCCCGACCGGGTGCCTCCTGAGGACTCCGCTCGACACCGATACCACCACAGAAACCAGAAAAAGGAACAGCTCTTACAAGAGCTAGGAGTAATAGCCAGGGGAGTATACACGTATAGCAATCCCCACACACATGAGACGAGGCTCTATGTTGAGTGTAAAACAGGAACACTTTATTGAGAGCTACCCGCCCGTATTTATGCAGGTCCCCATCTGTTGTACACGCCCCTAAGGGACCAGAAGGAAGACTGTGACACAGGACAGATACGTAGCACTCAGGATACACAGACACAACACATCCCCACAATGCATCATGGTTTCCTCCTCTCTGCCCTGGAGACACCCGAGGAGCAATTCAATTATCTCTCAGGACAAAGGGGAAATCACCAATACACATGTAGGAACAACAGGACAGGAATCCCCACCCAAACACACAATGTCACACCCTCACAGCAAACACAGACATTTAACATATTCCCAGATAGCTCAAGTCTGAGTGCATATCATTGGGTGAATAGCACTCAGAATACACAAATACAATAAAATTTGCTCTCTGGGTACCATCACATAACATACAATACAATTACACAGACAGATGGTTCTGTCACACACCTCAAAACCCCACATGTCCCCATATGGCTTGGATCTGAGCGCTCAGGTGCCACAAACACAGTCAAATCGCCATGGGGTTTAAGTTTTGCATGGGCTGATGAGAGGGCCCATAATCCTGGGGCAAGAGGCTGGCAACCAGGCCTATCCAAAACCCAGTGGCGAGGTTATTTTTGCCACACTAAGCTTATCAGTTGACCCCAGATATAGGCTTTGTGGGTGTCCCAAAGGATATATGGGTGGATATCAGAGGTATTGTTGGATGAGAAAAAATCTCTCAGCCATTTAGGGACCTTTTCTTTATTTTCTGGGGTTTGGACCAGCTGCTCATTGAGTTTCCAGTGAAACATTTTAAGAGGTCTATTAGGAGTGAGTATATGGATCCATACAGGGGCATGGTCGGATAGGCTAATAGAGCCAATTTGGGCCTTGGTGCATGACTGAATGTGTTCAGAGGAAACCAAGCGCTGTCCAAGCGCTGGTATGATCCATGCGGATTGGAGTAGAATGTATAGTCCTTAACATTGGGATGTAAGGTTCTCCAGACGTCAACCAGGCGCCGGTCATGGAGGGATTGTCTCAATTTGCTTAAGACTTAATTTGAGATAGCAGACTTTTGGGATCAGGAGTCTACCGGAGGGACTAGAGTAAGATTAAGGTCACCTCCCATAACAGTCACTCCCTCTCTAAAGTGGTCAAACATCTGAAGGGTTTTGTTGAGCCAAATAGCCTGGTTGACGTTTGGAGCATAAACATTAATAAATGTGTATATCTGGTTCGCTATGCTACCTTTTAAAATTATAAATCTACCCTCAGGGTTTTGAATATGGTCCAAGTAGGTGAATGGGGTGTTTTTACTGAAGCCCACACTAACTCCCCTAGACGCATATGAACTAGAACCACAATGGTACCAGGTGGAGAAATAGGCGTGGGAGAGGTTTGGGTAATGATTAAATCTAAAATGAGTCTCCTGAAGGAGAACGACCGAGCAGCCCTTTTTTTTTAATTCAGAGAAAATTTTGCAGCGTTTGGAAGGGGTGTTGAAACCTTTTACATTGTAAGAGGTAATTTGTAAATCCGCCATATAGGGTCAAAGAATGAGTGGTACTGCTCCTTCGTTTCTCACCCCTGGGGGCACAGATCTACAACCCTCTGCATAGCACGGACAGACATATATTGTTTTCCCCTTCTGCGGGGATATGAATGTGCTGTAGATTAATATACATCCTGAAACATAAGAGTTAACAGTATAACTAACAAATAACAATACTATTATAGCTAGAAGGAGAGTAGGCATGGTATTGCCTGGAAAGGAATGTGGGGGGAAAAAAGAGAAAACATGTTAGTTATCACCAGGTGATTGGAGAACTGGTGGGTATGAGGAATTCAATTGTCCATGGGAAGTCTTCTGGATGTTGCTCTTCTGGAATTCCTAGGACTCTTTTGACGCTGACGTTCCCAGATGCCTGGATGTGGAATTTCAGGAAGATTGCATAAGTCCTGAATGGGGTCCCAATTTTTGATCCTGAGGGGCTCTATCTGGAGATGGTCGTAAATTGAGTCCAGATCAGTAAAATTGGAAAGAGAGAGTCTGCGACCCTCATACATAAATGATAAGCCAAATGGGAAGGACCATCTATATGGGATCTTGTGTTCTCTGAGCCAGCTTGTTAGCGGTCTCAGGGCTCTTCTTTTGTCTAGGGTGGACTGAGCTAAATCTTGGAAGATTTGGATGTCGTGTCCATCCCAGGATACTTTGCCGATTTGACGGGCTTTATAAATGATTGCTTTTTTGGCGGGGAAGCTGAGGAATTTACAAATTATGTCCCTTGGTGGGGCCGAGGCATTAGGTTTAGGCCTTAGAGCTCGGTGTGCCATTTCAAGTATAACGTCATGGGCTGTTTCTGGATCGAGGAGGGACATGCATATTTGCACCACTGTGCTGCAAATGTCCCCTGTATCCACAGACTCAGGGACACCTCTGAAACGCAAATTATTGCGCCTACCTCTATTTTCCTGATCCTCCAGGGAATTGCAGAGGCAGTTCATCTTGTGTTGAATGGCCTGGAAAAGCTGGGACACTTCTGTTTGGTGTCGGACGATGGCTTCCTGTGTGTTTTCAAGTGTCTCCACTCGACCTCCCACCTGAGAAATTTCCTGCTTGATAGCAGCAAGGTCGGAGCTTAGAGGTTCCAGTGCAGATGCCAGTGAGGAGGATAAAATCTTCTTCAAGAAGGTGCGTGAGATAGGGAGATTATCTGCGTCTTCCTCTCCTCCGGCAGCTTGGTCCGTCAGCTCAGATTGTTTGGAGCGCGGGGCACGGGGCGGCGCCATCTTGGTGTCTCTGGATACATGCAGCACCGCTGCTTTCTTAATGAATTTATCCATCTCCCCGGTGTTGGGAGCTCCCCTGTCTTGTGCTGTTTGGTCTCCGGTTCTGGGACCTCCGATTTTCACCATGTTCGGTGCGCCAGCATATGATAAAAAGGCTTCTGTGGTGATAACAGTCACGGAGCTGCAGCCGCAAGCGTCCATGCTGTTTAGGCGCTAGCTCCACCCCCCTATGGGATGATTTTAATACAAGATTGTTTATCACAAAAACCACAGGCTTAACAATTTTTCTCCACTTTAGAAGCACAGTAAACACATAATGTAATAATGTAGTAGTAGAATAGTAGAATCCAGAGATGGGTATAGAGAGCTTAAAGTCCTCAACATTGAAAAGTCATGGACTCTAGGCATGTTGATCATATGCAAATGATAAAAATCATGGAATCAAAATATTCAAAACATCTCAATTTATTCAGTTTTGAGTATGGGCACCACACACAGAAACACACACAATGACATGCCTTGGCATGCTATCAATGAGGTTATTAATGGTTGTCTGCCACGCTGAACGCAGTTGGGTACACAAATCATCAAGATCCTCTTCTGGCAGTTTCCCTTGCAATTGCCGACTAATGACGCCCCAGATGTGCTCACAGTATTATAAGCAACATGTGGCCTGGTGTTGTCCTGTTGAAAAATGGCTCCTGAGACACTTTGGAGAAATGGCCGTACCACTGTTCCAATGTCCAAATCATTATAACATCAAGTTGTTGGTCTACTGTACCTAAAATGAAAACTATAGGGGACCGGCTAATGTACATTATGCCACCACACACCATAATCCCAATGTGATGTTTCCTTGTAAAGGCCTCTTCGTGGTGGGAATTGGAGGGCATCTGTCAGCAGATTTGTACCTATGACACTGGCTGACCTGTTACATGTGCACTTGGCAGCTGAAGACATCTAAGTTGGTCCTATGTTCATATGTGCCCGCATTGCTGAGAAAAATTGAGTTTTAGAATATGCAAATGAGCCTCTAGGAGCATCAGGGGCATTGCCGTTACACCTAGAGGCTTGGCTCTCTCTGCAGTTGCTGCACCCTCTCCACTTTGACTGAGGAGGGACAGGCAGGTCTTCTGCACTTAGACGGGACCAGGCAGTGTAAATGTGACTATGCCTGCCTGTCCCGTCTCAGTCAAAGTGCAGAGGGTGCGGCAGTTGCAGAGAGAGCAGAGCCTCTAGGTATAACAAAAACAATACCATTGCTCCCAGAGGCTTATTTGCATATGTTCAAACTTTTTTTTTTTTTTTCAGCAATACAGGAACATATGAACATGGGACCAACACAGATGCCTTCAACTGCCAAGTGCACATGTAACAGGACAGCCAGTTTCATAGGTACAAATCTCCTGACAGGTGCCCTTTAACAGAAAGGTAATTTCAGAACCAAAAACAGCTAAGGATCCAATATAGTACTATTATCATTTCGAACAATAGCTAGGGGATTGCACAGCACTGCGAGAAACTTCTAGAAATAAGAATAATACCTTTAAAGTCAAAGAATTACCAAAATTCATAGAAGTGAAAAAAAAATCACATAAATCAGTAATTTCTTATCTGTATACTACCTCCACATACTTCTACATCTAAAGAAAAATGTAAAAAATTATTATGTTCAAGATGCAGAAAAGAAAATAATAAAAGCTGATTAAATACTTTAGAAAATGTGGAGGACAGTTTGTATTAGATATTATCCATCATATGACTCCATTTTCCCTTCCTATGCAATCATATGTGAAGCAATTCCAATGAATTTATAAAATATGTCATGGAGACTTTTATCCAGTTCAAGGAAAAACTAAAGCATCAAGTGAACAAGAACATTTTCAAAAATATGGGTAGATTCTAGGACATCATTACTAATGTTGAGTGAAGCGAGCTATAGATGCTTCATCCAGAGTTGCTTCATTCAAAACTTCGTTATAATACTGTACAGTCGTGGCCAAAAGTTTTGAGAATTACATAAATATTGGAAATTGGAAAAGTTGCTGCTTAAGTTTTTATAATAGCAATTTGCATATACTCCAGAATGTTATGAAGAGTGATCAGATGAATTGCATAGTCCTTCTTTGCCATGAAAATTAACTTAATCCCAAAAAAACCTTTCCACTGCATTTCATTGCTGTCATTAAAGGACCTGCTGAGATCATTTCAGTAATCGTCTTGTTAACTCAGGTGAGAATGTTGACGAGCACAAGGCTGGAGATCATTATGTCAGGCTGATTGGGTTTAAATGGCAGACTTGACATGTTAAAAGAAGGGTGATGCTTGAAATCATTGTTCTTCCATTGTTAACCATGGTGACCTGCAAAGAAACGCGTGCAGCCATCATTGCGTTGCAAAAAAATGGCTTCACAGGCAAGGATATTGTGGCTACTAAGATTGCACCTCAATCAACAATTTACAGGATCATCAAGAACTTCAAGGAAAGAGGTTCAATTCTTGTTAAGAAGGCTTCAGGGCGTCCAAGAAAGTCCAGCAAGCGCCAGGATCGTCTCCTAAAGAGGATTCAGCTGCGGGATCGGAGTGCCACCAGTGCAGAGCTTGCTCAGGAATGGCAGCAGGCAGGTGTGAGTGCATCTGCACGCACAGTGAGGCAAAGACTTTTGGAAGATGGCCTGGTGTCAAGAAGGGCAGCAAAGAAGCCACTTCTCTCCAAAAAAAACATCAGAGACAGATTGATCTTCTGCAGAAAGTATGGTGAATGGACTGCTGAGGACTGGGGCAAAGTCATATTCTCCGATGAAGCCTCTTTCCGATTGTTTGGGGCATCTGGAAAAAGGCTTGTCCGGAGAAGAAAAGGTGAGCGCTACCATCAGTTCTGTGTCATGCCAACAGTAAAGCATCCTGAGACTATTCATGTGTGGGGTTGCTTCTCATCCAAGAGAGTGGGCTCACTCACAATTTTGCCCAAAAACACAGCCATGAATAAAGAATGGTACCAAAACACCCTCCAACAGCAACTTCTTCCAACAATCCAACAACAGTTTGGTGAAGAACAATGCATTTTCCAGCACGATGGAGCACCTTGCCATAAGGCAAAAGTGATAACTAAGTGGCTCGGGGACCAAAACGTTGACATTTTGGGTCCATGGCCTGGAAACTCCCCAGATCTTAATCCCATTGAGAGCTTGTGGTCAATCCTCAAGAGGCGGGTGGACAAACAAAAACCCACTAATTCTGACAAACTCCAAGAAGTGATTATGAAAGAATGGATTGCTATCAGTCAGGAATTGGCCCAGAAGTTGATTGAGAGCATGCCCAGTCGAATTGCAGAGGTCCTGAAAAAGAAGGGCCAACACTGCAAATACTGACTCTTTGCATAAATGTCATGTAATTGTCGATAAAAGCCTTTGAAACGTATGAAGTGCGTGTAATTATATTTCACTACATCATAGAAACAACTGAAACAAAGATCTAAAAGCAGTTTAGCAGCAAACTTTGTGAAAACTAATATTTGTGTCATTCTCAAAACTTTTGGCCACGACCGTACAGTCTGAGAACTTATGGGCTCCGATGAGCCGAAGCAAGTTATTCACAAAGTTGTGCGTGACTTCGTTGAATAACTTCGGTAATTGATTTTTTTAAACTTGAAACCGAAATCAGCTTCAGGTCCAACTAGTATCTCAAAGTAACAAACTTCAGCTCATCGGAACCCATACATTTTAATACTGTGCGAAGACGGATCTCCGTACAGTATTATTCCGAAGACTTCGGATGCCTTATCCAAAGCTCGCTTCGCTCAACACTAATCATTACTTACACAACTGCGCACAAATGGCTATTGATAGATGGACAGATATAAATCGAATAGTTCGCCTGTGGAATCTCTTTAAGGGGAATGTGTCTCTTCTTTAAGTTTTCATGCAGCGTCACCACAGGGAAATTATTAAATATTATATAATGCCATACGAAATCAATGGGCTGTCCATGTGATGCACAAACCTGCCAGGTGATCCTGAGAGAGAGGCTCATTATAGCTGCCATCCACACGGTTTATTAATGGAGGTCCAGGCTCGATCTTTTAAAGGAAGTTCCAACCAACACTTATCACAAAGCCACACTATAGCTGATAACTGTATGATCACTGAGAGGCTCTGACCTCTGGGACCACTCATGGACCATGAACTGTGGTCCCTGAGTCCTCTGTGGGAAATGAGCAGTATAGTGCATATATGAACACCGATTTATACATGAAATGAGTGGAATAGTGTTCACACATGGGGCTTGGAGCCCCCCATTCTCGTGTTTGGCAGGGGTCTCCTGTGGATAGGTGATAAATGCTGTTAATGGGAAACACCTTTAAGTCAAAATGCCCAATTGTGGCCCAATGTGGTATCTAAAATGGGATTTTCAAAGTGGACCGATCATGAAAGTGCTGTGCAATGGTGACAACACAGCATGTCAGAGCCTATAGCTACGTGTCTATACACAGATCAAATGTATAAAGCAATATAAGCTCCCATGCCTCGCAGAGATACAAGGATCATCATCACATGGGCTAGCATCTTCGTGTCACTGTGGATCTAAAGGTGGATCATTACTTACAGTATGTTCAAATCAACCCAACACTAAGTATCTTACAGGTACTGGTGTCATCTCTGACGTTTCACTCACACTATGGCATACACTTATGTTATATAGTATATACAGTTATTTTTCACTTTCTAATCGAGTGTTTACCACTAAAAAGCATGCCATTATGGCAGATTTATAACATCAGAGAATGACATGGAGGGAGAAGCCCCAGGTTATATCTTTTATCAGGGGCTGCAGGGATGAGCGTGGGACTGGTGCACGGCTGGTTACAGGACTCTGGAAATATATCAATTTACAACATGCTATGAATGTAATTGTGTCACATTTATATACCGTATCAGTGCCATCTGTACCCAAATCAGAACAGAGTGCATTCCATGTGTTGGAAGGAGAAAATATCTGTCATTATTTATCCAACTAAATGCAAAGCAACAATATGTCAGTGGTTACTCAGCAGTAGTTTTTATCAGCTAAAATGATGTAGCTTAATACACAAAACTATAATAGCAGCAGTCTACATTATCTATGAAACTTTAAGAAAAAAAAAAACTCATTTTCCCCTTATATTATTTTTTGTTCTCTCCTTTATATTTGTTTTTGTCCCAGTTGACATGTCCCCACTTGGTCCCCCCGATTGCTCCTTCTTGTTTTGTACGCCTTTTTTTTACGCCTAGTCTTGACAATGATTGGCAGACTGCTGTATGCGGTACTGTCAGTAAACTCTGCCAGTGTTACATACAGTAGTTTCCTGACTGCCAGAGTGTAGAAGGAGAACCCTAGAATTAGCATGGGCCCATGCATGGTTGGATGCTGACTTAAAGGCAATGTGACGGTTCGGAGTGATGTGTAGTGGCTCTCTAGAGAGGCTCCAATGGGACCAGTGGGGAAAAAGGGACAATTACAGGCATGTAACTCCTCATCCTGAGTGAAGGGAGATAATATTGTGTTCTCCATGTATTCAACAGTGTTCAGTTTTCTCAAGATGGTGGCAGTGGTGCTGGAACGGCAGGACTGAGGGAAGGTGAGTGTATTTTCTTAGTTTTTTTTATAATGGGGCACACATTCTGACCACTGGGGTTTCCGGCTCCTAGGCTGCACAACCTCTTTAAAGTTGCTGTCTCATCATGGACAACGGGGGCATATCACTAGGATATGCCCCCATTATCTTATGTGGGACCCACACCTATATCGAGAATGGAGCCCCGCAAGATGGTGGCTGGAGGACCACCAAACCGGCTCCCCATTGAAGTGAAAGGGAGCGTATAGCGCATGCGCGGCCCCCGCTCCCATTTATTTCTATGGGGCCGACTAAAAAAGCCAATCCAGTAGAAAATGAATGGAGGGCGGCTGGGCATGCAAAGTTCGCTCTCCTTCACTTGCGGGGCTTCATCCTCGATATAGGTGTGGGTCCCAGTGGTGGGACCTGCACCAATAAGACAATGGGGGCATATCCTAGCGATATGCCCCCATTGTCCATGATGAGACAACCCCTTTAAATTTCTTTCATTAATTAAAAGAAATGCTCCCCCAAATGCGGCCCCTCACAATGAATATACTTACTTGGCTCCCTGCGCCGCAGCAGCAGCGATGAGGGGACCAGGAGAGGTGCAGGGAGCTGGGAGCGAGGTAAGTATATTCATTGTGAGGGGCTCGGGCATATGGGGGGGAATTTAATAGTCTCAGATAACCCCTTTAACCCCTTAGGGACCCATGACGTACCGGTACGGCATGGTTCCCGAGTCCTTAAGGACCCATGATGTACCGGTACGTCATGTATAGTTCCGGTCACCGCCGCCCGGCGGGCAGTGATCGGGACCCGGTGCCTGCTCAAATCATTGAGCAGGCACATTGGCTAAATGCGCGGGGGGGTCCCGTGACACCCTCGTGCCGGCGATCGCCGCAAACCGCAGGTCAATTCAGACCTGCGGTTTGCGGCTTTTACCTGGTGCGGCGGCGGTGGTGCCATCGGGTCCCCATGGGGCTGTAGGGGGGACCCGATGGTTTGGAAGGCAGCGCGATGCCTTCCTGAGAATTCGCGCTGCCTTCCGGTGAAGAGCCTGTGAGATCCAGCCCCCTGGATCTCACAGGCCGGAAGCTGTATGAGTAATACTCACAGTATTACTCATACAGCCAATGCATTCCAATACAGAAGTATTGGAATGCATTGTAAAGGATTAGACCCCCAAAAGTTCAAGTCCCAAAGTGGGACAAAAAATAAAGTGAAAGAAAAGTTGAAAAAATAAAGTTTTCCCCCCAAAAAATTTAAAGTTTCAAGTAAAAATAAACAAAATTATTTTCCCCAAGTAAAGTTTAAAAAAATTGGTAAAAACTAGGGGAAAAAAAAAAGTATACATATTAGGTGTCGCGCAACATATCACATGACCTAACCCCTCAGATTAACACCGTAAAAAAAAAAAAACTGTGCTAAATAAACAATTTTTTTGTCACCTTACATCACAAAAAGTACAACAGCAAGCGATCAAAAAGGCGTTTGCCCACAAAAATAGTACCAATCTAACCGTCACTTCATCCCGCAAAAAATAAGCCCCTACCTGAGACAATCAAAACAAAAAATTAAAAAAACTATGGCCCAGAATATGGAGACACTAAAACATAATTTTTTTGTTTTAAAAAAGCTGTTATTGTGTAAAACTTACATAAATAAAAAAAAGTATACATATTTGGTATCGCCGCGTTCGTATCCACCCGCTCTATAAAAATATCACATGACCTAACCCCTCAGATGAACACCCTCAGCGAATGGTGTAGGAGTCAGGAAACCTAGCAATTGTAATCTGTCAATTATGGCAGTAGTGTCCACTGCAGGATACAGATCTTTAGAGGTACGTCTGTCCAAGATGTGATTAAGTGTGACAGGTGTGTTAAATGTAATCACTCACAAGCAGCAAGGTCTGGTTAGCTGTACTTTCAGGCTAACTTGCTAACTCATTTGCTTGGCTGTTCAGATTCTTTCTCTCCTTCTTGTTGTATCAGAAGCAGTAGCTTTCACAGAGATCGGTTAGTCTCTGGATCCTGAGGCCTAAGGAGAGAGAGCACTGGAATTGATTCCTCCCTCTTCACACACTTACTCTACTGTCAAAAAACTAGGTCAGGAAGTAGGACCAGCCCACTCCTGCCCCTCCTGAAAGGGGTGGAATAGGTATCTGCCTCTCATTTCTCTCCCACCTTGACAGTTACAAATCCAAGCCTACTTGAAGCCCTGCTGGAAAAACCTCATCCTAAAACACAGTATCATTGATGACATCATGTCAGAGTCCAGGAGAATGAGTAGAACAATGCGCTCAGAGGCAAGGCAATCAATGATGTTATATCTGCAGGGCAGATCCTTATGAGCCTTGCCATGCCTGAGATGTAGATGTGATGTTATCGAGATATTCAACCAACACAGCAAAAAAGGTCACGTGACCACAATGTAGTGCAGGAAAATGGGGCATTACAGATAAACAATCACTATTAGTAAGTGATAGCACATGTTGTTTCCTGTCAATTGATGTTGAAAACTGCAAAACCAGAATACCCCTTTACTCTTGCTAACTCCGGAAGCTTCCCACAAATCTCACACATATCAAATTCAAAATTCAGATTATTATTACTCTCCATATGGAGCTGCACATAGACTTTTTTTTTATTGCAAATCCATCCAAAGCCTCATTTTTGAATGAAGGTATTTAATGAGATCAAAGAAAGTCAGACTTGGATCACTTACAATAGACAGCAACCATAGAGCTTTCTTCTATCAAGCCGCAAAGGTCTTGGCGAGGACTTAATTTTTCAATCTTTGACTGGAGCTGTGGCTGAGTTTCTTTTCTTTATTTTCTTCCTCGCAGGCTCCAACTCTATATGCATACCTTTGTGTAAATGCCTCAATTATTAAAAGCCAAAAACACGAGAGGTGCTTTAGTATGACAGTTCGGCAACTACTTATTTATAAATCGGAGACTGAGCTATAATGATAGAGAATGTTGATAATTTGTTCCCCATTCGTATACAGCAATGATTGCAGTAATTTTCACTTTCCCTTCTCTCTCTGTAAATTAAATAAATGCTTTCATTTAACAAATTGGTTTGTCACTGAAAAAAGAAAAATCGACTTTATTCTGAATAGAATGGACGCTTGTGTACAGCACATCTTAAACCAAGGTTATGTAGCCCTGTGCCGTCAGCTCTCAGTAAGTATTCGCAGCAAATGGCTCTGTTTACATTACATTTTTGTTAACATTTAGCATGAATGCTCCTGATGTAAACTCTACGTGTGTCCACAGAGGGTCCCTTTAGCCCTGTATACACCAGAACGCAGCAAAACAAAAAAGGTGTGGAAGAGCGTACATCTTTCCATACTATGAAATCCAATTAAAAAGGCATCCATCTATCATCTTTTTTAACCTTAAACCATATGGGTGATGGATGCCACTGCATGGTATCCATCACAGGCATCCATTTAACATGTGATTACTTCAGAATCTCTATCACCCACTGACCCATAAAACATTAAGCTCAAAAAGTAAATCCGTTTTACAATTTTGCTTTCAATTACCCAATCAGAAGATGCTGGCCTGGATTTACTAATGTATCTGCAGCTAGAACATGGAGTAAATTAAGTTTGAGACAATTTTTTCTGACTCAGGCTTAGCGGTAAGAGGGTGTGGCTTCAGGGTAGAGAGGAGACACCTAACGTGCTGTTTAATGCCAAAATTGCATCACAATTCTGGTGTAAAATTCTGTCACTAAGTAAACAAACTAATAGTTGATTTAGAGTTAGACAAAAGAGTCTATCCCTGCAAAACAATCTATTCATATCATCCATCCTGAGCTCCTGTAAGAAATCTAGTGCAGGTTTATACAGTCTGTAAAAAACCAAAACAGGCCTCAATACAACAAATCAGGGTACGTATATTGACCAGAACATATAACTATAATGTTACTCACTCATAAACAAAGACATACCCAATATAGTCAAAAATATATCCACTTTATTGCATAAAAATACATATACACAATATATAACAATATAATAGTAATGATGGAAGGAAAACGACAGATGTATAAGGGTGCCAGAATCACCTGACCTATCCATATCCAAAGAATATACACTATAAAACATGAATATCCCAAAACAGCCTACCTGTTACTACATGCATGGGTATATCCCTCAATACGGGTAAATACCTATATCAAGTTCACATTTAGGAAGTGTGTAATAACACTCCTTGATAAATATTGCCCCAAATATTTGCCCAGGAATAAGGAATGGAACGGAGAAAATGGGGGAAAAAATAAAAATAAAACAGAAAAAAGAATTAAAAACAGAAAAAAGAAGAAAAAAGAAAAATAAAAGAAAGAAGATAAACCCCCCAAAGCCACCACCCACAACCTGGTCAGGAAAGCCAATAACAATGTGACCAAAATTTGTCACAAGTTGCCACAATATTATGTACAATACATACCATAGGACATGATTGGGGGTGTACAGAGCAGCGCAAGTCAGCAAAAATACCTCGACGTGCGTTTCGCCTCTGCTTCATCATTATACACTATGTCTGCATTGTGGGAGCGGTTCCGTCTGTGCATCCACTAGACGGATCCGCTCTGAGCGCGGACGTGGGAGCAGCCTCAAATGTGCCGCTGCGGTCATGTGGCGCATCGCGTGACCGCTCCGTCACTAAGGCTTGCCTGCGTTGCTGGGGTGGGGCGTCCACCACTGCTTGTGGTGCTGCAGTGGGGGCGTTGCCTCAGCGACGCTCGTGACATTGCGGTCGCGTGCTGTCATGTGATCGCCGCATAACTAGTCCTCCGCCCCTTGGAGTCTGAGGCCTCATGTTCTGTTGATGCTGCTGTCATTCAGATGTTTGGCCGCACCTACTGCACTGCCCTCGGCTCCTCCTCCGTATGACTACATGGGCTACTGATTGGTTTTCCTGGGATGGTCAGAGTGTGTCGTATGATGCACCTCTGACACTGCGGTCATGTGCTTGCTCACATGCTCGCTCTGTCATTTTAGTCCTGCCTCCATTAGGTGCTTTTGGTTCTATTGATTGGCCCTTAGGTACTGGGGCTCCAATTCCATTGGTGCTGATGTCATTCAGGTCCTGCAATTTTAATTTTCCTCTACACACCTGTGTGGGCACTATATAGGGGAGATGTTTTTATGTGTTTCCGTATCCCCGGAAGAAGCCAGATCTACTGGCGAAACGGCGTTGGGTCAGGAGTCGGCCGAGAGATCTTTGCACCAGTCAGGGTATGTTTATACTTTGTCCTTTTCATTCCAACCTCAATCTCCACAATCGCCTCCTTTGCACTTTGTTTGGGGCGTTGCTGCTATGAGGTTTTGAGGTATGCTTTTTCAGCTAGCATTCTTTTTTCCCTGTTATTTCGTGCACTGATCTCCCGGCCTCTCCTTGGGTCCTGCTACTCATCTGTGTGTCCCGCCTTGTGCTGCCTGTTTTATTATATATGTATGTATTGTTTATATGTTTATATATACTTACAATAAAGTTTTTTGGATCTTCATACATATGTAAGTTAGTTTTATTAATTTTTTTGGTGATTATCATGACTCCTTGGGGGTCCGATGTTTTTGATATTATTCTGTCCGGTTAATATTGGTTGATCATTATACAGTCTGTAGTAGCGTCATCTATAGTATTACGCAGTCAATTGCAACTACGCCATCTGAGCGGTACTTTTCCTGGTTGCGATGCGCTCCCAAGGACCTATCAGCTCCTTGACACAGAGATCGAGGGATCTGTTCAGTTGCTATGGCAGCTTCAGACCTTCCGAAGGCTCAGTGGCCTGTCAGAATGAAGTTTCTATCAAGACCTGTCTATGGCAGGGCTTAATGAGAACACAGTGATTTTCCTTTCCTTCAGGCCTCATGCACATGACCGTTTTTCGGGTCCGCATCCGAGCCGCAGTTTTTGCGGCTCGGATGCGGACCCATTCAGTTCAATAGGGCCGTGAAAGATGCGGACAGCACTCCATGTGCTGTCCGCATCCGTTGCTCCGTTCCGAGGCACCGCCAAAAAAATATAGCATGTCCTCTTCTTGTCCGTTTTGCGGACAAGAATAGGCATGTCTACAATGGGCCGCCCGTTCCGTTTCGCGGAAGGCACACAGGCGGCTTCCGTTTTTTTGCGGATCCGCGGTTTGCTGTCCGCAAAAAAACAGCACGTTCGTGTGCATGAGGCCTTAGGCTGCTGCAGTCTATGGGAGAAGAGATCAGATGATTGCATGTTGAAGGGGGACTTAAAATAGCCTATAGAAGCAGGGTTGGGGGGGGCGTTGCACCTGCTCCTAGAGGCTCCGTTTGCCCACCTCTTTTAACGCCCTTCTTCTCTTGATTGACAGGGCCAAGCAATGCTGCTCTCCTCCCGCTGGCCGTGTCTGCAGTGTAGAAGATCTCGTGACGTTCAGTATTCGGCGCAGTGAGGAAGTCAGAAGCCGCCGAGCGTCCTTCCTTCACTAGGAGCAGGTTCCACCTCCTAGAGGCTAATTAGCATATTATAAACTTTCATTTTAAGCCAGCTTAATACCCATTTTTCAGGTGACAGAAGCCCTTTAATAAGGTAGTTTTACAACAGGAAAATCCATTAAACTATGGCAGTATGGAGCTTTTTTTTTTTTACCAATTCCATCACATTAGGAGCATTTTTTCAGCTTCCTAATATATTGTATGCAATATTAAATGGTGTCAATAGAAAGCACAACTTGTCCTGAAAAACACAAGCCCGAATACAGCTATGTGAATGGAAAAAAAAAAAGTTATGGCTCTAGGAAGGCAGGGAGTAAAAAACTAAAGAAGAAAATTGCTGCATCAAGAATGGGTTCAACAGATAAAATTCTTTGTAATAATGCTACGTTATGAAATGTAATACACAGGTAACTGTGTGCGCAACACGGTGCATATCCTCATCCTCATCGATACGATTGGAAAGAGGTAAAAGGGGCAAATGACTTTGCCAACCACTCACAGTATTATTAATAGCTGAAGTTAACTAAAAGTCCACAGTACCTCAGAACTGTTCTTTAAAGGAGTTGTCCGGGTTCAGAGCTGAACCCGGACATCCCTCCATTTTCACCCCGGCAGCCCCCCTGACTTGAGCATCAGAGCAGTTCATGCTCCGATGCTTTCCTTTGCCCTGCGCTAAATCGCACAGGGCACAGGCATTTCCAGGAGTTCCAGTGACAAACTGGGCTCTCCATGGGGCTAAAGCTCGCCCATCAGAGCCGGTGACGTCACCGAACGCACATGTTATTGTAAACAAAAGAGCCCTTGCCCTGCGCGATCCAACGCTAACATCAGGGGGGCTGCCTGCGAAAATATGGGTATGTCCGGGTTCAGCTCTAAACCCGGGCAACCCCTTTAAGCTATTTCTGAACCTGTTATTTCAGCACTAAATGAACAAATTACTTTAGCACTCTGCAGTTTTCTTATTTATTGTGCTTAGTATACAGTGATTTTAGGGCATTGTAGAACCAGCCCTGAACCTCACATGGGTCCAGAGATCTCCACATTCATTGCTCTGATAGATTTATATCAAGCTGGCAGCTCAAGGGTCGGGTCTTTTCTGCCTCAGCTCAGGGGTCGTGTCCATTCTGCTGCAGCTCTCTCCCTGTCACAACTTAGAAGGCAATTGAAACTGAGCACGTGCGGCCATCTCAGTGAGCTGGACAGAGAAGTAATAAAAAAACAAACAGCAGGTGGCGCTATACAGATGCATTTTATTGAATAACTCAATGGCCATGCCATTGTTTTAATTACATCCAATTACAAAGGTATTCAGATCCAGGTGCTGGTTTGAAACTTGTTAAATATTATTTGTAGGACAACCCACTATTTAACCTTCTCAGGACCGCCGTACGCAGGATTGCGTCTTTGCGGCGACCCTGCTCTTCTGGGTGGACGCGCCGGCGCGTCCTCTCGCGTGAGCCGAGATTTCCTGTGAACGCGCGCACGCAGGCGCGCGCGCTCACAGGAACGGAAGGTAAGAGAGTGGATCTCCAGCCTGCCAGCGGCGATCGTTCGCTGGCAGGCTGGAGATGTGATTTTTTTAACCCCTAACAGGTATATTAGACGCTGTTTTGATAACAGCGTCTAATATACCTGCTACCTGGTCCTCTGGTGGTCCCCTTTGTTTGGATCGACCACCAGAGGACACAGGTAGCTCAGTAATATGTTGCACCAAGCACCACTACACTACACCCCCCCCGTCACTTATTAACCCCTTGATCACCCTTGATCACCCTTGATCACTCCTGATCACCCCATATAGCAGGGGTACTCAACTGGCGGACCGCGGTCCAAATACGGACCGCGGCCGCCAGTTGTCCGGACCCCGGCCATCCTTCAGAGCGCTCCTCCAATCGATTCAGTTCAGAGTGATCCGATCCGTTTGAACCGGCTCAGCTCAGTCCCAGCACACAGCAATGCTGACAGAGACGCTCAGCTCACCTCACGCTGGCAGCAGGAGCCTGAGGGCGGGACTGGGAGGAGTCAGTAATATGATCTTAGAGTGGAAGCTGCTTCTGCCAGCTCCTCCCCTCCCCGCCCACCAACCAATCACCGACCAGAGCTGAGGGGGCGAGGCAAGCACAGCACACTAGCAGCTCTGACTCCAGTCCTCGGAGTAGTGCAGGGTCAGGGAGTCTAAAGGAATCGAATGAGTCAAAAGAACCTAAAGATCCGACTCAGTCAGTGACTCATTCGATTCATTGAGTTAAAAGAGCCGAGAGTCAGACTGTAGAGCAGGTTACACTGAGGCTGTCGGCTCTTGTTGCAGCAGTGATAAGATTAAGGGACAGGAGCAGAGAGATAAGAGAAGGGACAGATGACACAGTTCAGCACATAGTTTTCCCTGTGCATTCACATTTCACATCACTTGGTTGGTTGTACTACTGTCAGTGTCAGACTGTTGTCACTGTGGGGAACAATGCACAACAGACAACAATTCACATTGCACACCACAGTGACAGCTTCCTCCTGTCCGCCTGTCCAACGTCAGCCTCAGCTTCCCTTTACTATAAAAAAATCACTCTTCCTGACTCACTCAATACTAATCAGAGACGAGTTCAACTTCAGAGAGCTGAAGAGCCGACTCACTGCAGTGTCACTGACTGAGTCAGCAGCTGCGCATGCGCACCGGCACCTAGAGTCTTCAGTTCACTTGCGAGTCAGCTCAGCAGTCTGACTCGCCAAGTGAACCGAAGATCCGATTCTGATCCGAATGAGCCGATTCAAATGAACCGATTCACCTAAAAGATCCGAACTTCCCATCACTATCTCCTGCACACTGTGCCGTGCAGGAGGAGGAGCTTACCGACGCACTTCCTCCTGTCCCAGAGCGCAGTGAGACAGGCCGGCTCCCTCCACATATAGCGCTCCTCCTCCTGCACACTCTGGTACGTGCAAGAGGCGGAGCTTACCGACGCACTTCCTCCTGTCCCAGAGCGCAGTGAGACAGGCCGGCTCCCTCCACATATAGCGCTCCTCCTCCTGTACACTCTGGTACGTGCAAGAGGCGGAGCTTACCGGCGCACTTCCTCCTTCCCAGGGGCGCAGTGAGAGACAGCTCCCTCCACATGCAGGCACCAGCGCTTTCTCCCTTCGTGCGCTCACAGGTCCCTCCTCCCCTGCAGCAGCGGCAGCACATAAGGGAGCTTCAAGCTCCAAAAGGACACTTACGTGCTGCTGGAGAGGGGAGGGACATCACCACTGCCACCAATGAAATAAATGTCACATTTGGAAAGTAAGGGGTGCGTGGAGAGGGCTACAGAGAGGCGGGAACACGTCACTGACTCCAGTGTCATGTTCCCATCTCCCCTGGGCCATCTTCTTTAGGTAACCTGATTAAATAAAGTGATTAAGCCCCATCAAACCATGATAGTTTTGTTCCGCATCCAATTCCCATTATTGGGGCATTGGATGCGGACCCCTTAGTTTCAATGGAGCGAAAAAAGATGCAGACAGCACACAGTGTGCTGTCTGCATCTCTTGGGGCCCCATTGTAATTAAGGGGCCGCATCCAATCCCCCAATAATGGGAATTGGATGCGGAACAAAACTATCATATGTCTGTTCTGTGGCTTGGGTTGCCACCCGGCCAGTAGTTCACCAGCAAGGCTGGTATTTTAGTTCCCTTGCCGGTGCCAGAATTTTCCTTTAAGGACTGTTAGGCTCCTTTCACACTTGCGGCAGGACGGATCCGACAGGCTGTTCACCCTGTCAGATCCGTCCTGCCGCTATTTCGCCGGACTGCCACTCCCCATTGACTATAGCGAGAGTGGAGCTACGGTGCAGCATGGCAGTGCACGGCGTGAGGCCGCCAGACGAAAAAGTCGGACATGTAGTACTTTTAGTCTGGCGGCCTCTCACCGTGCTGCGCCGTAGCTCTGCCCCCATCCCCATTATAGTCGATGGGCACAGAGCAGCAGCACGGCGAAGTAGTGGCAAAATGGATATGACAGGGTGAGCAGCCTGTCGGATCCGTCCTTCTGCAAGTGTGAAAGTACCCTTACTAATGAGCGCTTCCATCATGGAACGCCCATTAGTACAGCATTTACCTCCACCGCTACTTGTGCTAGTAAAAAAATTAATAAAATTACGGTACCTCCACCTCCATTTGCTCACGCTGTGGAGAGCACTCCCTGCTGACTAGAAGCTCAGGACAGGACCTACAAGACGTCATCACGTTGGAGCACCGGTCCTGAGCTTGCAGTCAGCAGCGAATGTTCACCGCAGCCAGGTGAATGCAAATTTTATTTTATTTTTTTGCAAAAGCAGAGAAGGGGGGCACTAATGGGGGCATTACTCTTACTGGGGGCACTAATGGGGACATTATTCTTACTGGGGGCATTATTCTTACTGGGGCACTAATGTGGCCATTACTAATTCTGGGACTTACCCGGGGCGCTCCACTATAACGTCAGAGCGCCCCACGCGCATGGATCACATGATCGCATGGCATCTTTACTGTTGGCGTTCAGCTCGGACCTTCACCTGACTGCAGACCCAGGTATGTGGACCTTTAATAAAACTAGTTGAGTACCCCTGCCATATAGACTCCCTGATCACCCCCCTGTCATTGATTACCCCCCTGTCATTGATCACCCCCCTGTAAAGCTCCATTCAGATGTCCGCATGATTTTTACGGATCCACTGATAGATGGATCGGATCCGCAAAACGCATACGGACGTCTGAATGGAGCCTTACAGGGGCGTGATCAATGACTGTGGTGATCACCCCATATAGACTCACTGATCACCCCCCTGTCATTGATTACCCCCCTGTCATTGATCACACCCCTGTAAAGCTCCATTCAGACGTCCGCATGATTTTTACGGATCCACTGATAGATGGATTGGATCCGCAAAACACATACAGGCGTCTCCCTGGAGCCTTCCAGGGGGGGTGATCACCCCATATAGACTCCCTGATCACCCCCCTGTCATTGATCACCCCCCCTGTCATTGATCACCCCCCCTGTCAGGCTGCATTCAGATGTCCGTATGATTTTTACGGATCCACGGATACATGGATCGGATCCGCAAAACACATATGGACATCTGAATGGAGCCTTACAGGGGGGTGATCAATGACAGGGGGGTGATCACCCCATATAGACTCCCTGATCACTCCCCTGTCATTGATCACCCCCCTGTCATTGATCACCCCCCTGTAAGGCTCCATTCAGACATTTTTTTGGCCCAAGTTAGCGGAAATTATTATTTTTTTTCTTACAAAGTCTCATATTCCACTAACTTGTGTCAAAAAATAAAATCTCACATGAACTCACCATACCCCTCACGGAATCCAAATGCGTAAAATTTTTTACACATTTATATTCCAGACTTCTTCTCACGCTTTAGGGCCCCTAGAATGCCAGGGCAGTATAAATACCCCACATGTGACCCCATTTCGGAAAGAAGACACCCCAAGGTATTCCGTGAGGGGCATATTGAGTCCATGAAAGATTGAAATTTTTGTCCCAAGTTAGCGGAAAGGGAGACTTTGTGAGAAAAAAAAAAAAAAAACAATTTCTGCTAACTTGTGCCAAAAAAAATAAATTTTCTATGAACTCGCCATGCCCCTCATTAAATACCTTGGGGTGTCTTCTTTCCAAAATGGGGTCACATGTGGGGTATTTATACTGCCCTGGCATTCTAGGGGTCCTAAAGCGTGAGAAGAAGTCTGGGATCCAAATATCTAAAAATGCCCTCATAAAATGAATGTGGGCCCCTTTGCGCATCTAGGCTGCAAAAAAGTGTCACACATGTGGTATCGCCGTACTCAGGAGAAGTTGGGCAATGTGTTTTAAGGTGTCATTTTACATATACCCATGCTGGGTGAGATAAATATCTTGGTCAAATGCCAACTTAGTATAAAAAAATTGGAAAAGTTGTCTTTCACCCAGCATGGGTATATGTAAAAATACACCCCAAAACACATTGCCCAACTTCTCCTGAATACGGCGATACCACATGTGTGACACTTTTTTGCAGCCTAGGTGGGCAAAGGGGCCCACATTCCAAAGAGCACCTTTAGGATTTCACAGGTCATTTACCTACTTACCACACATTAGGGCCCCTGGAAAATGCCAGGGCAGTATAACTACCCCACAAGTGACCCCATTTTGGAAAGAAGACACCCCAAGGTATTCCGTGAGGGGCATGGCGAGTTCCTAGAATTTTTTATTTTTTGTCACAAGTTAGCGGAAAATGATGATTTTTTTATTTTTATTTTTTTCCCTTACAAAGTCATATTCCACTAACTTGTGACAAAAAATAAAAACTTCCATGAACTCCCTATGCCCATCACGAAATACCTTGGGGTGTCTTCTTTCCAAAATGGGGTCACTTGTGGGGTAGTTATACTGCCCTGGCATTCTAGGGGCCCAAATGTGTGGTAAGGAGTTTGAAATCAAAATGTGTAAAAAATGACCAGAGAAATCCGAAAGGTGCTCTTTAGAATGTGGGCCCCTTTGCCCACCTAGGCTGCAAAAAAGTGTCACACATCTGGTATCTCCGTATTCAGGAGAAGTTGGGGAATGTGTTTTGGGGTGTCATTTTACATATACCCATGCTGGGTGAGAGAAATATCTTGGCAAAAGACAACTTTTCCCATTTTTTTATACAATGTTGGCATTTGACCAAGATATTTATCTCACCCAGCATGGGTATATGTAAAATGACACCCCAAAACACATTCCCCAACTTCTCCTGAATACGGAGATACCACATGTGTGACACTTTTTTGCAGCCTAGGTGGGCAAAGGGGCCCACATTCCAAAGAGCACCTTTCGGATTTCACTGTCCATTTTTTACAGAATTTGATTTCAAACTCCTTACCACACATTTGGGCCCCTAGAATTCCAGGGCAGTATAACTACCCCACAAGTGACCCCATTTTGGAAAGAAAACACCCCAAGGTATTCCGTGAGGGGCATGGCGAGTTCCTAGAATTTTTTATTTTTTGTCACAAGTTAGTGGAAAATGCTGATTTTTTTTTTTCTTACAAAGTCTCATATTCCACTAACTTGTGACAAAAAATAAAAACTTCCATGAACTCACTATGCCCATCAGCGAATACCTTGGGGTGTCTTCTTTCTAAAATGGGGTCACTTGTGGGGTAGTTATACCGCCCTGGCATTCTAGGAGCCCAAATGTGTGGTAAGGAGTTTGAAATCAAATTCTGTAAAAAATGACCGGTGAAATCTGAAAGGTGCTCTTTGGAATATGGGCCCCTTTGCCCACCTAGGCTGCAAAAAAGTGTCACACATCTGGCATCTCCGTATTCAGGAGAAGTTGGGGAATGTGTTTTGGGGTGTCATTTTACATATACCCATGCTGGGTGAGAGAAATATCTTGGTCAAATGCCAAAAAAAAATAAAAATAAAAAGAAAATCATCATTTTCCGCTAACTTGTGACAAAAAATAAAAAGTTCTATGAACTCACTATGCCCATCAGCGAATACCTTAGGGTGTCTACTTTCCGAAATGGGGTCATTTGTGGGGTGTTTGTACTGTCTGGCCATTGTAGAACCTCAGGAAAAATGACAGGTGCTCAGAAAGTCAGAGCTGCTTCAAAAAGCGGAAATTCACATTTTTGTACCATAGTTTGTAAACGCTATAACTTTTACCCAAACCATTTTTTTTTTACCCAAACATTTTTTTTTAATCAAAAACATGTAGAACAATAAATTTAGAGCAAAATTTATATATGGATCTCGTTTTATTTTGCAAAATTTTACAACTGATAGTGAAAAATTTCATTTTTTTGCAAAACAATCGTTAAATTTCGATTAATAACAAAAAAAGTAAAAATGTCAGCAGCAATGAAATACCACCAAATGAAAGCTCTATTAGTGAGAAGAAAAGGAGGTAAAATTCATTTGGGTGGTAGGTTGCATGACCGAGCAATAAACGGTGAAAGTAGTGTAGTGCAGAATTGTAAAAAGTGGCCTGGTCTTTCAGGGTGTTTAAGCCATGGGGGCTGAGGTGGTTAAAGGGATATTCCAGTAATTTGAAGTTAATCCCTATCTACATAGGGGATAAGTATTAGATTATTGGTGGTCGTACTGCTAGGACCTACACTAATCACAAGAACAGGGGCCCCATATCCTTCAGGGCCCCCTGAAATAAAGGCAAGTTGAGCATGCACACTGCCACTCCATTCATCCCTAGTAGACTGCCGGAGATGGCTGTACCATGTACCATAGAGGTGAATAACCTGCTGCTCCTTTCAATTGAGGGGGCCCTGCGGGGTACGAGACACCCATTCTTGTGCAAAGTTTGGGCCCTGTGGATAGGGGATAACTTCATATTACTGGAATACCCATTTAAGCCCTTCATAGCACCTTTAATTGGACTGTTTATAGGATATTTCGATATTTTTCTATAAATCAGAAGCCTCCAGAAATGTGAATGTAATGGTATATAAAAGTGAGTTGCAGTATACTATGGGCTTAACATGGATCAAAATAAGCAAAGGATATGAAAATTTACTGTTTTTTTGCAGATCATATTTATATTGAAACCATGAAATAATGGTGACATGTTAGCATATGCATTTAAGTGTAGAATTCCTCCTGAGGATGGATGGAAATATCCAGCACGCTCTGTAAATCTAGTGGAGAGTTTTCTCAGCCAGTGAAGCTAAACGCATTATCAGCATGTGTTTCATGATATATATCCGATGCCATAATAATAATGTAAAAGTAATGGCTATCCAGCCCAGTAAACACCTTGCAATAGTACTTATTAGAAACTCCAAATATAGACAGTTATGTAGCAGGCAAGGTAATGACTTTCTCATGACCACCATGTAGGAGATGAATCACCAAGGCCAGGAATGAAGCATGTGTCTCTTTCTGCAAGATGCACCTCATCGATCTGAATAGTGCACATGGGGTGAGGAGGCATCATGCTCAGGATCATTTGTTACAATGTGTGTTATCCCCAGTGAAACTCTAGATTTCTCATCAGATAACAGCCTTTTATACATTTCTTCCATATAAATGTTGTCATACGACTTTCACGTATACAGGATTATGTTTCACAGTGGTGAAGGAGCCTAGGTGCACGACAGCTAACGGAGATGTGAATTCGTAAGAGAATATAAGGCAAGCTTAGAGCTACAGTAATTCACACAAGCGATATAAAACCTGCTTCATCCACTAAAAACTGACACATTTCCATCAGAAGTCAATCAGCTTTTTCAGCAACTGCGTTCAAATTTCCCTTTTTTGTCCTTCCAGATGCTCTGCACTGATAAGGGAAAATCACCCAGAAAAAGCTTACATGCAAATTGGCCTATTGACTTTTTTCTTCAGTTTTGACTCTCATCATGTAAACATGGATTGTCTCCACCCTGTTGCTGTATCTGCAGTACCCCAGAACAGGGTTACTGCAAAGGGGTAATAGCTATGATATTATATTGTTGAGTGAAATGTTCTTATGTATTGTATTTGTATACCTAATAACATTGTTTTGACAGTTTAGGGTTAAAGGGGTATTCCCATCTTAGACAATGGGGGCATATCGC
Organism: Bufo bufo; assembly: GCF_905171765.1. Lineage (NCBI taxonomy): Eukaryota > Metazoa > Chordata > Amphibia > Anura > Bufonidae > Bufo > Bufo bufo. The sequence continues at coordinate 607,583,301 of NC_053391.1, forward strand.
TAGGATATGTCCCCATTGTCTGATAGGTGCAGGTCCCACCGATATCGAGAACGGAGCGGGGAGAGCTGTGGCTGGAGGACCCCAGATTTCCCGAGGTCCGCCCACCACCAATCGCTAATCCTCGCCTCTCCCATAGAAGTGAATGGAAGCGTGCCACGCATGCACGGCCAATGCTCCCATTCATTTCTATGGGGCACAGGGCAATAGCCGAGCCAGCCCCCATAGAAATTAATGTAGGGCAGCTGCGCATGTGCAGTACGCTTTCCTTTACTTTCGGGGCTCCGTTCTCGATATAGGTGTGGGGACCCGCACCTATAAGACAATGGGGGCATATCCTAGCAATATGCCCCCATTGTCTGAGATGAGAAAACCCCTTTAACTACCTTGGCTTATAGTCTTAGGTTGATAGGAGATGGATCTGGGTCTGCCCCCTGGTTAATCAGTGAAGGGGAAAAGTGAGAACCTACATGTGCAAGCTCCCCAGAGCTAGACTCAAGCTCAGAGAAACTTTATCTCTGGAACTTCTCCAACCAAGGAAACTACTTTACCAACAAAAGTTTTCCAGAGAGAAGGAAATCAGAAGGTCCAGAATCGACAAGGTCATGCATTGGAGTCAGACAGCAAAGTATTGTGCACATTTCTGGCCGATAGAGACTTTGCTGCTATGAGAGAGAACATTGCTAATGCACCCTTTCATGCATTAAAGGGTTTCTACCACCAGAAATACTGTTATGTAGCTGACTGACATTAGCAATGTTTTTTACCTTTCTCCCTGCAGCCGTTTTGGTAAAATAAGTACTTTTATAATATGCTAATGAGCCTCTAGGTGCTATGTGGGCGTAAAATCAGCACCTAGAGGCTCCATCTACTCACCCTTTATCCCGTCCAGGTCCCCTGTTCTGCCCGCCCTGTTCCTCTTGATTGATGTGAGGGTTCGCAGCAGCGTTGATGAAATCCTGCGACTGCGCCGTTCACTTCTGTCTTTGGCGCAGGCTCAGTGAGTGAAGGCCGCTCTCCTGGTGCCGGCTTCCTCACTGTGACGTAGTCGCGCAGGCGCAGTGAGGAATCCGGCACCAGGAGTGCATCATTCACTCACTGCGTAACAGTATTTCTGGTGGTAGAAGCCCTTTAAAGGAAACCTGTCATCAACTTCATGCTGATCTCACTGAGAGCAGCATAACATAGTGACAGAAATGCTGACCTCAGCGGTGTGTCACTCATCAGCTAAAAGTAAGAGGTTGCTGAGAACCAGCATCATAATCATTACAGCCCAGGCCTGGAAAAGAGTCAGATCTACCTGAGAAGAGTCCTGGTTATTATAATCTCCTGCTCTCCACCATCTGCTGATGATTGGCAGTTCTCTCCTAGAGAGAAAGGGAGACAACTAGGTAGAAGACTGTCAATCATCAGCAGGAGAGCAGGAATCCATGAATAACCAGGACTCTTCTCAGGTGGTCATGACTCTTTTCCAGGCCCAGTCTGCAATGATTGTGATGCTGGTTCTCGGCAACCACTTATTTTTAACTTTTATATGACAGACTGCTGAAATCACCTCACCTGTCTCTACTTTATGCTGTCGTTAGTATGGACAGCATAAAGTGGATGACTGGTTCCCTTTAAGACAGTTTGGCCAACCATATCTTAAATCTGCATCCCTCAATCCGGGGATTAAAATAACAATTAACAAGAACCTCATTGCCGCCTATGATTCTTTTGAGAAACTTGGTAGAAAGGGAGAGAGAGAGAAGGTGTACTACAACTTCCATTGCACTGTGACCTACTTGGAACTACTACTCCTATTCTGTACTTTAGTAAACAGAGACTTATTTATTTACACCAACTGGCCTGGCCTGCACTCAGACCAATGCCTAACATTAAAAGGCCACAACCTCCAGTCATTGTGTGCCCTAGGGAGTGTCTGTGTGAGGATGGCCACTATGATTAGTAAATGCAACTACCACCACCAGAGCCACTACCACTCCCATCCTCCATCCACTCCTCCTAGGCTGCTGCATATCCAGCCAACCCCATAATGAACTTCACCTCTCTCTGCCACAACTCCAACACCGCCCCTAACAAAGCCCAGCTAGTTTATAGCGTTTCACCCCGTTAGTAACATAGACACTCCCCTATGGACATAACATCACGGGAAATAATGGACATGATCATGTGACCACAGTCCAGATCGGAAGATAGGAACAATAAATGGAAAAGAAATACATCGTAAAATTACAGCTACCTTCATAAATGATTATTTTAAAGTATGCTGATGGAAACCGGAAAGCCTCTTTAATGTGAGATTTTTCAGAATATCTGCTGTCCATTCTAAATTCAGATAGCATCTGCACATGAACATCCCGACCCTCACCTGAATGAGTCCTTCCCCTCCAGAGAGCAACCACTGTCCTTGTTGTGTCTTGGCCGCTGCTCTATTATACTGTGCTGGCCAACCATTCATGGTGTGCACTTTATTAGAGTTTTACTTTGCAAAGGATACAGATAAGTTAGAAGAACCACATGTAAATATGCAATAATTATACTTTCGAGTGAAGTAAAACAATGTGGTTTTCCATAGAAGCAGGTGAAGGAACATTGCCTAGAACACCTTGTTTACAAAGGAGTGGCAGCTGAAAGGAGCTCGCCCGTCTGTGAGGATGAGGGGAAAAATAATGTAATGGGTGCAGGAAGATTTTTGTGTTAGGAGGCCTGACCTGACTGAGGGGTGCTCCCCCCCTTGAGCTGTTGTGGTGGAATAGGCTGCTGTGCACTCAGTTTTAAGTCTCATGCACGCGGCCATTGTTCGGCCGTTCCGTGTATTGGGGACAGCAATCCGTGTGGTTGCTGAAGACGGATCCAGACCCATTCATCTTGAATGGGTCCGTGATCCGTCCACACCACAAAAAAATAGAGCAAGTTCTATTTTTTTGTAGTGCGGAGGCACGGAGCGAAACACCACGGATGCATTCCGTAGTGCTTCTGTGCCTCCGTTCCGCACCGACCTTCCAGATTGCGGACCCATTTAAGTGAATAGGTCTGCATCCGTGAGGCGGTGTGCGCATGGCTGGTACCTGTATATTTCTGACCTACTGTTTGCGGGTCGCAATACGGACATGGCCGTGTGCATGAGGCCTTAGCGTATGTCCCCATGCAACAAGTCTTCTACTGATTTTCCACAAATGAAAATTCTCATCATATCTGCCTGAATTCTACAGCAGCTATATGTGGATCGGTTGCAAAATTCACTGTGTAAATGCTGCAGATTTGACCCTATGCAGAAGGTGAAACTCTCAGTCAAAATCCACAAAATAAACTGACATGCTGCATGGATAAGATGTTTTAAAATCCCATCCCCTTCTTGACTGCCATCTCCCGTCAATCCCATCACTTATACATTGTTTTTGTAGGAAAATTCATCTAGTAAATGATGGGTACTTTTACACATGTGGCACAGCAATCTGGCATGCTGCTCCGACAGCAGAAATCATGGGGGCATTACATACCATATGTCTTTGGGGTTATAGGTGAGGAACTATTTTCTATGGAGTTAACAAGCTCTAATCGCTTTGGGGCGATATGAACTGCTGCCCGTCCAAAGAAAGGTAATACAGTCCTCCAGATATATATTTTTATTTTATGCACTTATATAGAGCTACTTATATAGCGCTTTACGGAAAATAGCATCAAGCTGTCCTCAATGGGGCTCACAATCTAAGTTTCCGATCAGTATGTCTTTGGAGTATGGGAGGAAACCGGAGAACCTGGAGGAAACCCACACAGACACGGGGAGAACATACAAAGTCCATGCAAGTCCATTCAAACCTAGGACCCCAGTGCTGCAAGGAAACAATGCTAACCACCATGCTGCCCATATGTATGCACCACCAATGAGGCCAGGTGAGGCGATCGCCTCAGGCAGCACCAGGTAGGGGCAAGAGGGGAGGCAGCTGAAGGGCCATGAGCTGAAGGGAAGGGGTTAGGTTAAGAAATTGGCCTGGGGAGGGGTAGTGTTCTAGCAGAAAGGCTAGGTGCACCCTTAGTAAGTGGATAAGAGTTTTAAGTTCTGTAACGTCTGTTTGCTTATCCGTCAACTTAAGGATGGATTCCCATCAGAAAATGTGAAGACATCTCACTAGGGTCACACAAAACACATAGAATGCATGTAAATTACTTTATATTATTTCTGTAAAGGATTCAGGAGTCTTGTGGCCTCGAGGGTTATTTCATGTGAAAAGTGTACAATCCCACCTGTTTTCTACCTGTTCATTTTCAGAAGGATAGTATTATAAAGAGGCCTCTCCTAGGCAAGGCTGGGTGAATACCAGACCCAAGCTGTTGAAATCTATTGGATTCTATAATTAAACCACCAAGGTGTGTCCAAATTGGGATGATTTCTGCAATGTTAACATCCATCCTAAGACTAGTGTTACATCCTGACACACTATGACCTCATTCAATACTTTATTAAATTGTATACCATTTGTGGATAATCATAATGTCCAGGTATCGGTGGGAAAACATGTCACATTACACACAGGGACCTTTGTTACATAGAACATCCCCTTGAACAATAAATTGGTTACATAGCTACAAAGAATAGGATGTTTTAAGATTTTAAAAATCCAAGCCATGTCACATTCCCATTTAGTCCCCAAAAAAAGATTGGTTTGATTTTGAAAACCTATTTTTAAATATCCTGTTAGGAAACTCTGAATGGGGTTCCCCTACTCAGGATTTTCATCCAGGGGGGTAACGGTTGCAAAGAGCATTATGCTGCATAGGGCAACAATTTTACCGTGTCTCCTGGTTGCCCCGTACAGTATACAGTAGTGTCTCTTTGTTGCTCCTGTATGGGGGCAACAGGGAGACATTATACTGTATAGGGTTTCTACGGATGAGACCTCCTGGCAGGTACATTCCCCATCTGCTGCTATTGGGTAGACATCAAGTGCCCTGTGCATGGGCCGCTGATGACCCTCAGCAGATCTAGACAGGAAGCCAGTAACACCTTTATTGATGAGTACCTAGTACTATCTTTTACATCTCGCTCCGCTGTCGCACTTCCCCTGACTGTCTGGCTTGTGTGCGCAGCCATTTCCTGATGTCAGATGTCGGTGGGCGGGATCATGGGGAAATAGTAGTGAGGAGGATGCGGCCAATGCGGGATTTGACATGTAATGTAGCAGGCAGCAGGATGTGGATATTTTAGAAGCAGTCAGCACACATGCGACCGCTCCTATGACGTCAATAAACACCGCAGTTATTAGGAAACAGTGATATCGCAGTTTCCTAATACTCCAGTATATCGGAGACACTGGTATATCGCTCAGCCCTAGGTAGCACTGGGAACAAGAGTAGAGGTGGGCTTGGGCAGGCTCTTCATGAAGGAGTTGATAAAAAAAATAATGGCTGCACACACATATAAGCAGTAAAGCTGAGAAATGGGGATCATTCTAAATTAAAGTGGTATGATACCTACTATAAATGGATCAATGGAAGCTCTTAGGGCACATTTTGATCAAACTTCATGAAGGAGGACTTGGGCTTCACAAACCGTTAATCACACCCTGCCGGTCACTTGACAAGCTAATTAGCATATCAAACAAACGTAATTTTCCCGACCACATAAAGGTACACTTAAACCACATAACGGGAAACACTGCTACATTGCATTGCCTTTTGTTATCTACAGTGGATGTAGCTGACAGATTCCCTTTCATTTTCCCTGTGGTTGCACCACTTGCCGCTAGATTATCCCACAGCTGATAGATCGTGCTTTCAGCATAGAACACCAGGTGATCAGCCTATCATTGAGGGAACTTTCTAATGCAGTGACCGGGTTTGGGGTGGCCCCAAAACTATGCTGGGTCCCCCGGACACCACGTGTTGCTGCTTTCTGGAGCGGATGGTATGGCGTGGTGCACCCCAATGGGAAGTAAGTCCAGAGAGTCATGGTCTGCAGTAAACAGTGGGCTTCTTTACTGGAGGAACTCAAGTGCAAAACAATACAAGCAAAGCACTGAGCTGGCTTCTCCAGTCTCCCTGGCAGATGGTTCTATACTGAGGAAGGGCCCGAGCTAGCTGTCCTTCTCTCTCTCTTCCTCATAAAGCTGGTAGCCTGGTGGCCCGGGATTTGTGGCTCAGTATCCCCATCCCAGTGTCTTCTTCTGGTCACTCATGGAGTCTGGAAGAGTCTCTCTTACTAAAACTGGTCCCTATCTGCAGACAACAAGGGGCTCTGACTATTCCACTTTTATACAGTTTTTAACTAACTAAAACCTTTGAATGGGAGGGGAGGTGTGGAGATGGACAGCCTGAACAGAAACATTTTCTGCCATATACTTGTATACACAAGTTTCAACAAGTCTATGGGAATGACTAGGCAGTTTTTACAGACAAAAAAAATTCTTCAGATGTAAAGAAAAGAGCTGAACCAGACAGTTAAAAGGTCAGCATGTCTGTTTTTTTTTTCTTGCATAGTCCTTTATAGTAACTGTAGAAGATTTCTAACTTTTAAATGCACAAGTAGAAAGATCTAAAGCCTCTCAGTATTAGCTGTCTGTGCATTAAAGGGAATCTGTGATCAAATTTATGCTGCCCATACTAACAGCAGCATAAAGTAGAGACAGGTGAGATGATTTCAGCGGTCTGTAATTTATAAGTAAAAAGTAAGTGGTTGCCGAGAACCAACATCACAATCATTGCAAAATGGGCCTGGAAAAGAGTCAGGGCCACCTGAGAAGAGTCCTGGTTATTCATGAAGTCCTGCTCTCCTGCCCACCTGCTGATGACTGACAGGCTTCTACCTAGTTGTCTCCCTTTCTCTCTAGGAGAGAACTGCCAATCATCAGCAGATGGTGAGAGAGCAGGAGATTATAATAACCAGGACTCTTCTCAGGTAGATTTGACTCTTTTCAAGGCCTGGGCTGTAATGATTATGATGCTGGTTCTCAGCAACCTCTTACTTTTAGCTGATGAGTGACACACCGCTGAGATCAGCATTTCTGTCACTATGTTATGCTGCCCTCAGTGAGATCAGCATTAACTTGATGACAGGTTCCCTTTAATCCTTTTCACAGTGCAGAGCAACTACAGTGCAATAACAGTGCAATAGAACAGGATATATTACAATAAACATATAAAATGCAGTTCAACAATATGAAACAGTGTAAGTGCACACAACAGCCTAAATCACAGTGCAAATTAACCCTTAAACATTCAATAAAGTAGGGAGTTGATGACTTTGTATAGTAGCAATAGGTGCAAATGTCCAAATACGTCTATACTCCGAAGTACCCTTGCTTTAGGGCACTATGACAACAAAAATAGATTTTCCAACAGAGTAGACAATACCTTCTAACCATGTGTGCCAACTTCCCTATATGTTCTTTAGTATTGCATTGGGCCTGGACACAAATTGAAAACCCTTAAAGGCTGTGTACACCTTTGGAGGCAATTTTTGTTTATGATTGCATTTTACAAATTTTTGGCTAAAAATCATATTTTCAATTGACCTTTATTAAAAATATTGAGCCATTCTGTCTCGATGGGATAACAGTTTTTCTAACTGTGTGACTGGTAGTTTCACTTTTACTTTGTGCCATTATCTAAAAACCCTTATCTCTAAACTACTAACAGGTCATAAACACTAATTTAAGCCACATTCTTATCAGTAAGATAAGGATTGAGCTTTGATAAGTGTTTATAATGTCAGAGAGTAGAAATAAGAAGTCTGTCTGCTACCCAAATGACGCAAAAGACCAAAAATCCACAGGCAACTACTAGAGTATGTCAACTCTGTACACAAAAATTTTTTTTAGCTGAAAATAAGTACAATGCATTAATAAAAAAAATGCCCCAAAGGTGTACATAGCCTTTAAAGGAGTTTTCCAGGCTCCTGGAAGGTGTTCCCTGCAACCTCTAGGGCCAAAACTAGCAGTTTCAAAAGCGTCGGATGCATAGCTCCATTCAAAGTGTAGTGACTGAGTGGCAGTAACTCAGCACAGCCACTATACTTTCAACAGAGCTGTGCTTCCAGCAGTGCTACTGTAGTTCAAATGCTTTCGGCTACAGCGAACAGCTACATTGTGAGGGTGCAGGGCCAGGAAACCCCCTTAATAAATTAGTTACATAACCCAAATAATTTCATTGTTTATAAAATGTAGATAATGATATACTGGTGCATCTTAATATATTAGTTCATTTATTTTAGTAACTCAATTCAAAAAGTGAAACTCATATATTCTATAGATTTATTACACACAGAGTGATCTATTTCAAGCATTTATTTCTTTTAATGTTGATGACTAGTGTTGAGCGAATTGAAGCCAAGCGAATTGACTTCGATACAAATTTTAAAAAAAAATTCAATTTGCCGCGATGCCGAATTTCCTCGCTCTTCGTGGTAACAAATCTATTTTTCCTGAAATGGCGGTAAAAAAAAAATATGTTGTGGCCATCTAGATTGGAGAAACCACTCGAAACCTCATGCAGGGTGATGTTTGACGTCACCACGCCAGCCTGCTCGTTGGTGCGGTGATGTCATCAGTGATGACTTCTCCACACCTGGTCAGCGTGATGACGTCATCGCTTCAGTCTTCCATCAAGATGGCCATGACGGCCTTTACACGAGCAAATGGAAAAGGTGATTTTTTTTTACCCTGATTAACCCCTTAAAGGCCTAAATTGTAGCTTCAGATGCTGTGATCAGTGATGAACATGGCATCTTTGGGGTTCAATGGCGGGGGGAGGTGTGATCGCCATTCCCCGTTATTACGCCTGCTACATACAAAGGAATGCGGTTTGTGGTGAAGTAATTCGTCATGAATTGAATTTCTTTGTGAAATTTGGCGAAACAGCCAAATCGGATTTTAGATAACTTTGCTCATCTCTATTGATGTGAATTAACGTGTATGGCCAAGTTCAGATCAGTTAGCAAATTTTCCTACAGTTCTATACTAAAGCAGATTGGCTATAGACCCTACAGGGAAATTTCCCTGTGGGACAATGCCCACGTGCCACTACAAGCCCTCTTGATGGCTGCAGGCCAGGTACATAATGATTTGATGCTCAATGGCCGCAGGTGCCCTCCTGAACTCAACTGTATTACTGTCCATATGATGGTGATACTGTTGAATACTGGTGGTATTCTGCGCTGCACTACAGTATTGCAGGCCCCGCCTTCGGTTGTCCACACCTACTTGTTTTGGCCCGTCTTCTGTCAGTTTGAGCCCACCTACAACATGGGGTCACTTTTAGTTTTTTTTACAGGGCCACTTTAACCACCTCCGGACCGCTGTACTCAGATTCGCGTTCCGGAGGTGGCAGCGCTGCGCACAATCACGCATATACGCGTCATCTCGCGAGACGCGAGATTTCGCTCAAAGCCGGCCCGCGCGTGCGCATCGCGGGCCGGCAAAATTCAAAGAACAAGTTCGTCACCAGCCTGCCAGCAACGATCATTGTCTGGCAGGCTGGCGATTTTCAAAAAATCCAATCAAAAGTCATATAACAGATCATATTAGTAAATATGATCTGTTATATGGCTTGTCTGCTCCTGTGCTGGTCCTTTTCGTCGGTTGGATCCAGCACAGGAGCAGACTGAACTGTGAGTACACCAAACACTACACCTTAGCCCCAGATCACCCCCCTGCACCCCAATTAACCCTTTGATCACCCCTTTGATCGCCCCTGTCAATCACTAGTGAAAGGAAAAAAAGTGATCAGTGTTAGGTTTTAGGGATAGTTTAGGCCCCTTGGTTAGGTAGTTAGCGTCAGTTAGCGCCCACCCCACCGCACCGCAGTCACTTTTATTCGCTGAATAGCGTATCCCTAATCAGCATTTGTACTTTTATAGTATCTGTAAGTGATCAAAACTGATCACGGTCAGATCTATAATAGTATTAGTGTCACTTTAGTTCGCCCTCCACCCAAAACGCAGTGTTTGCCCGATCAGGCCTGATCGGTCGCCCACACGTGCGTTCACCCACGCCCGCCCCACCGCAGTGACAAAAAATATATATTTTTTGATCACTGCACATTCATTTTACACGCACTGCGGCGATAAAAAAATCTGTTTTGATATTTTTTATCAACCGCAGCGGCCTCCGGTACTTCGCTAGCCTCCCCTTTGTAAGACAGGCTTGCTTTTTTTCTTGGGTAGTCTCAGGGAATACCCCTAAATTTAGTAGTCCAAATGTCAAACAGGGGGTATTCTTCTGAAGAGGCCTACAGGATTCTGACCCAGTCGGATGAGGAGTGGGAACCCTCATCTGACGAATCTAGCGGGTCAGAATATGAACCTGTAGAAAGCAGTGGCTCTCTGACCCAAAGTTCGGACGAGGAGGTTGAGGTCCCTGGCAGCACCAGGCGTACCCGGCCCCGTGTCGCTAGACCACAGGTTATGCAGGATCCGCTTCAAGAGCAGCAGAGTGGGGCTGTCGCTGCCGGATCACGTGGTGAGGCATACACCAGCAGCGTAGCCCTCCCTGGACCTAGTACCAGCACTGCCGTACAACATGTGTAGAAAAGGGTCGGCACTGCTGGAATAGACGCGGTGCACGAGTCAGTGGGGAGACGTCCCAATACTTGCAATAAAGAAGGAAGGACCAGCACTCGCGATGATGATGAATGTTGCGTTTATTCAGTCACATATTAAGGACATATAGTGACGCGTTTCAGCACAACACGTGCTTTCTTCAGACTATACAATAAACTCCTATCACATCTCTTTTATACACAGAGAGAGGGAGGAGTAACAAGACAAAAGGAAATGACATCATACTATGTAGCTCCACCCACCTCAGGGCTGACACAGGTGAAGTAATGAAAGAGGCAAAAAACCAAAAAAAAAAAAAAAAAAAATTCAATGTGGATACATTGATGAAACAATGGAACAATTGATAACAATTCAGGAATCAAGTCCGCTGAAAGAGACAAATGAAATGTATATTATTATAATCTAAATTCTTATAATAAGAGTAATATAGTCAAGAACTAGGTGAAACTGGAAATATTGTACTCGCGGTTGAGCCCCTTGGATCCACAGTTTGTAACCGGTGGATCCAATAAGCCTCACGCTTTAAAAGCAAACTATTCCTATCGCCGCCTCGGCGAGGTAAAGATACGCTCTCAATCACTTGAAACCGCAACTGCGATATCGCATGACGCTTCTCATGGAAATGATGCGGTAGGGGTAACAACAAATTCTCAGTGCGGATAGTGGACTTATGCTTGCTTAATCTATCTTTAATCCGCATTGAGGTTTCCCCTACATAGACCAAACCGCAGGGGCATTTCAAATATAAATGACATTTTGCTGTCACATGTGAACATGCCTTTAATGGGAATTTGTTCTCCAGAATGAGGGTGGGTCAGTGTAGAACCTCTAATGACACTTGAACAGTTGTTACAATTTAAACACGGAAATGTGCCCTGACGCGGAGTAGTCAGTGTGGTTTGTCTGACTATAGGTTTATTAGTGCCTATATCTGCTCTAATAATTTTGTCACGGATATTGTCCGCTCTTTTGAAAACACATCATTGGAGAATTTTGAAATATCTCCATATGAGGATATGATCTAGACATAATGTGCCAATGCTTATTAATTATACCCCTTATTCTCTGTGTCCAAGGATGGTACTTCACTATTAATGGGATACGTGGTGGTTTGATAATCTTCTGTCCCTGCGGTTGATCTAACTTCTGCTTTTGGGATTGTAATAAGTGTAGGGGATAGCCTCTGTTGAGGAACTTTTTCGTCATCTCTTGCAACCTAATTTCACAGGTGTCAGGATCAGTCACGATCCTTTAACCCTCTGGTACTGTGAAAAAGGAATCGCCTTCTTGATTGCTGGGGGATGGCTACTAGTGTAGGTAAGTAGACTATTTCGATCTGTATCCTTGATATGTAAATCAGTGTACACTGTACCATCATCCTTGCGCTTTACCCATGTATCAAGAAAGGATATTTGTTGAAAATCAAAGTGTATGGTAAATTGAAGCTCACTCCAAATGGAGTTAAGATGACTATTAAATTCCATGAGGGATCGAACGTCGCCTCGCCATACGCAAAACACGTCATCTATAAATCGACGCCAAAATATGCAATGCTTTAAATATAAAGAATTGGAATAAACAAATTCACTTTCAAACGATGACATATAACTGTTTGCGTACGGCGGCGCGACGTTCGATCCCATCGCGGTCCCGCGGCGCTGTTGAAAAAAGGTGTCTTGAAATAAGAAGTAATTTTCCTCCAACACTAGTTTTAAAAGTGTCAGAAAAAAATCCTTCTGTGCTGATGTATAATGACTGGTATTCAATAGTCTGGATGCTGCCTCTAAACCTTTTCGTGAGTAATGGAAGTATAGAGGCTGCATACATCAAAAGTGACCAGTATGCAGTCTCTATCTAGATGAAGGGGACGTATTTCACTCAAGAAATGTCCTGTGTCTCGTAGGTAGGAAGGAGATAACATGGTCAAAGGTGTGAGCACTTTCTCCAGAAAAATGGCTGGGGGAGAGAGGATTGAATCAGAGGAGGCCACAATAGGGCGTCCCGGTGGTCTGGTCATGGACTTGTGAATTTTCGGAAGGGTGTAAAACACCGGTGTAATAGGATGCTGATTTATCAAAAATTCACTTAATTTATTATCTATGATGCCATCCTCTCTCGCCTCAGTCACTATCCTCTGTAATACACCTTTAATTGAAAAAACCGGATCAGATTGTAAAATCTTATATGTCTCATTATCACTCAGTTGACCTAAAATCTCTGTGATGTAATACTCCCTATCCAGAATCACAAGGGCACCCCCCTTGTCAGCTGGTTTGAATATAAGTGACTTATCCTCTAATATACCATTCAGTGCATGTTTCTCTTCAGCTGTTAAATTATTACGTATCTGTAAAGAACCTTGTTTACACTGTTGCAATAGAGAATTAACATCCCGTTGAACTAAATTAGCAAAGGTTTCCACTGGATGGTATATTTTCGGAGGTGCAAAATGACTTTTAACTCTCAATGAAAATTGTTGCAATGTTAAAGAACCTGACGGCTCCTCAGAGCTAACATGACCGCCCCCCATGTCATCTACATCAACATTTTTAGTAAAGTGTACTTTAAGACGTATATTACGGAAAAAACCGCTGCAAATCAATGTCCAGAGAAAAGGTGTCCAGCGTCCCTGTGGGGCTAAAGGACAGTCCCTTCTTTAATAAATTCAATTGCGCAGGACTCACAGTTTTACTTGAAAGATTAACAACTAAGTTCTCGGCAGTACCTGCGATCTCGTCAGTCTCGGTGCGTCTGCTTCTCCTATGATGGCGGCCGGCTCTCCTGGTGTTGCTCTTCTTTTGCCGCGGCGCTTGCCTAAAAAATGAATTGACGTTGCTCCCGAGGTGTCGCTGCCTGTACTGAAGATGCAGATCCCGTTCTGCGATCTCTTGTAAACGAAAAGGGATGGCTGTCCCGGACTTGTCCTGCCACCTGTATACACGCTGTGATGAATAATCCTCCACATCTCGGAGGAACTTGGAGCGTTTGGTAGCTTCTATTTTCACCTGAAGTTCTCTGCATTGTTTGTCGGTTTTCTCATACAATGTCGCGAGATCCTCTGGTTTGAGGCAATCCCTCAGCTGTTCTTTAGCAGTGGTGATGTGAGCTTTACACTCTTCAATGGCAGTATTGAGGTATCCACAGTTAGAACAATCAAGTCCAATGAGCATTTATTGAGGATGTTAGAGAAACGAGTGCAGTATTCAAGGTTATTACCAAAAAATGTTGGTCTCAATTTCACCTTAGTCCTCGCGGAATTCTCTGTGTGCGGTGATATTCTGCTAGAGTAGCAGCATGTAGTTCAAGCGCAATCAGGTGTTTGCTTTCCTTCATTAGATTCCTGCTCTTCAGCTCACTGGTGGGAATCTGGAGAAAATCAGTTGAAGCTGTGACTTGTGATACAATATCACGGGCCTCATCCTCTGTGTAGGCAAAGGTGCTCATTTATAGGAGTAATGCGTGCTCGTACCCAAAAGTCAGGCAATCTTATGTAGAAAAGGGTCGGCACTGCTGGAATAGACGCGGTGCACGAGTCAGTGGGGAGACGTCCCAATACTTGCAATAAAGAAGGAAGGACCAGCACTCGCGATGATGATGAATGTTGCGTTTATTCAGTCACATATTAAGGACATATAGTGACGCGTTTCAGCACAACACGTGCTTTCTTCAGACTATACAATAAACTCCTATCACATCTCTTTTATACACAGAGAGAGGGAGGAGTAACAAGACAAAAGGAAAATGACATCATACTATGTAGCTCCACCACCTCAGGGCTGACACAGTGAAGTAATGAAAGATGCAATAAACCAAAAAAAAAAAAAAATTCAATGTGGATACATTGATGAAACAATGGAACAATTGATAACAATTCAGGAATCAAGTCCGCTGAAAGAGACAAATGAAATGTATATTATTATAATCTAAATTCTTATAATAAGAGTTAATATAGTCAAGACTAGGTGAAACTGGAAATATTGTACTCGCGGTTGAGCCCCCTTGGATCCACAGTTTGTAACCGGTGGATCCAATAAGCCTCACGCTTTAAAAGCAAACTATTCCTATCGCCGCCTCGGCGAGGTAAAGATACACTCTCAATCACTTGAAACCGCAACTGCGATATCGCATGACGCTTCTCATGGAAATGATGCGGTAGGGTAACAACAAATTCTCAGTGCGGATAGTGGACTTATGCTTGCTTAATCTATCTTTAATCCGCATTGAGGTTTCCCCTACATAGACCAAACCGCAGGGGCATTTCAAAATATAAATGACATTTTTGCTGTCACATGTGAACATGCCTTTAATGGGAATTTGTTCTCCAGAATGAGGGTGGGTCAGTGTAGAACCTCTAATGACACTTGAACAGCGTCATGCGATATCGCAGTTGCGGTTTCAAGTGATTGAGAGTGTATCTTTACCTCGCCGAGGCGGCGATAGGAATAGTTTGCTTTTAAAGCGTGAGGCTTATGGATCCACCGGTTACAAACTGTGGATCCAAGGGGGCTCAACCGCGAGTACAATATTTCCAGTTTCACCTAGTTCTTGACTATATTACTCTTATTATAAGAATTTAGATTATAATAATATACATTTCATTTGTCTCTTTCAGCGGACTTGATTCCTGAATTGTTATCAATTGTTCCATTGTTTCATCAATGTATCCACATTGAATTTTTTTTTTTTTTTTTTTTTTTTTTTTTTGGTTTATTGCATCTTTCATTACTTCACCTGTGTCAGCCCTGAGGTGGGTGGAGCTACATAGTATGATGTCATTTTCCTTTTGTCTTGTTACTCCTCCCTCTCTCTGTGTATAAAAGAGATGTGATAGGAGTTTATTGTATAGTCTGAAGAAAGCACGTGTTGTGCTGAAACGCGTCACTATATGTCCTTAATATGTGACTGAATAAACGCAACATTCATCATCATCGCGAGTGCTGGGTCCTTCCTTCTTTATTGCCGTACAACATGGTGACGTGGCGAGCACCAGAAGGGCAGTTGAAGCTGGTACGGTGGCACGTGCACTAGTTACCCCGTCGCAGCCACCGCACAGACAGGCCCGTAGAGCCCCTAGAATCCCTGAGGTGCTGGCAAAACCCTGATTGGCAGTCACCAACTTCAGCCGCACCTGTAGTTCCCCCTTTCACCGCCCAGTCTGGAGTTCGGGTTGAGACAGCTCAAATCGGTTCGGCCCTGGGATTTTTTGAGCTGTTCTTGACTGCGGTGCTCTTGGACTTAGTCGTGGCAGAGACAAACCGGTATGCCACACAATTTATATCTGCCAACCCGGGAAGCTTTTATGCCCAGCCTTTCCGGTGGAAACCAGTCCAAGTTTCCGAACTTAAATTTTTTTTGGGCCTTCTCCTCAACATGGGCCTGACAAAAAAAGCATGAATTGCGGTCATATTGGTCACGCACCCGATTCATCACATGCCATGGTCTCTGCTGCTATGTCCAGGGCACGATTTGAGGCCATCCTCCGTTTCCTGCATTTTAGCGACAACACCACCTCCCGTCCCAGAGGCCACCCAGCTTTTGACCGGCTCCACAAAATTCGGCCCCTCATAGACCATTTCAACCAGAAATTTGCAGATTTGTATACCCCCGAGCAAAACATCTGCGTAGACGAGTCCCTAATACATTTTACCGGGCGCCTGGCTTCAAACAGTACATCCCAAGCAAGCGTGCCCGGTATGGGGTCAAATTGTATAAGCTCTGTGAAAGGGCCACAGGCTATACCCACAAATTTCGGATCTATGAGGGAAAAGATCAGACCCTGGAGCCGGTCGGTTGCCCTGACTACCTGGGGAGCAGTGGGAAGACAGTCTGGGACTTGGTGTCACCCTTATTCGGCAAGGGGTACCATCTTTATGTGGACAATTTTTACACAAGTGTGGCCCTCTTTAGGCATTTGTTTCTAGAACGGATTTGCGCCTGTGGCACCGCGCGAACTAGTCGCGTGGGCTTCCCCCAACAGCTTGTAACCACCCGTCTTGCAAGGGGGGAGAGGGCTGCCTTGTGTAACGAAGAACTGCTCGCGGTGAAATGGAAAGACAAGCGTGACGTTTACATGCTCTCCTCCATTCACGCAGACACGACAATCCAAATTGAGCGAGCAACCCGTGTCATTGAAAAGCCCCTCTGTGTCCACGACTACAATGCGCTCATGGGAGGGGTGGACTTCAATGACCAGATGTTGTCTCCGTATTTAGTTTCCCGCAGAACCAGACGCTGGTATAAGAAGGTGTCTGTATATTTAATTCAATTGGCGCTGTACAATAGTTTTGTTCTCTACAGTAAGGATGGGAGAACACGATCTTTCCTCAAATTCCAGGAAGAGATCATCGAGAACCTCCTTTACCCAGGAGGTTCCGTGGCCCCATCCACCAGTGTAGTTAGCCGTCTACACGAGCGACATTTCCCCAGTGTCGTTCCTGGTACCTCAACCCAACCGTCACCCCGAAAAAGATGTCGTGTCTGTAGCAGGAGTGGAATAAGGCGTGACACCCGCTATTTCTGTCCTGACTGTCCTGACCACCCTGCCCTATGCTTTGGTGAGTGTTTCCGGAAGTACCACACACAGGTACACCTAGCATAGGGATTGCATCTCACAGGACAGGCACACAGGGCTATTAGGGCCCTTTTACTCTCAGCTGCTGCAAACCCCTCCTTTCACCTGGGATAAAGTGCATAACTTACTTCGCCACATCTTTGGGCGATTTGCGCTTTGCACATTGTCCCATGGGGAAGGAGAGGTTTGTTCTATAAAGGTAAAAAAAACTAAACAAAAAAAAAAATTACCAGTAAGTAAAAAAGTTTAAAAGTTTAAAAAAGTTAATATGTTCTGTTCTAAAGTTAATAAAGTTATTGCTTTGCGGCCTGGTTTTTTTCTTTTTGTTTTGTTTTTTTTTACCTTCCAGGTGGACCAACCGATCGACCAGCTGCAGCACTGATGTGCATTCTGACAGAAGCATTGCGCTGCTGTCAGATTACACGCAAGTCGGTGTATGCGGCGCTGCAAGACGAGATTTCTCCTCTGCAGTAAAAGATATGTTTGCCGAGGCATATGAGCTGAGGAGGTGGCGGTGTTCATATACTTTGGCAAACACTTTGTATATATATAAAAAAAAAAATCCCGGCAATGATTTATTCATCCACATCGATTGATGTGAAAGGAGAAATCTGGTTTGCCAGGGCATACGAGCTGAAGTGGGTATGGATGTTGGGCGGAGCTCCTATGTCCTGGCAGACGCCTTTCCCCTCCTTTTTCTTTTTTTGGCAGAGATTTTTTCATCCACATTGATCGATGCGAATGAAGAAATCTGTGCCGTTCATTTTTTTCTTTCAGCCCAGAGGCTGAACGGAAAAAAAAAATCTCATTTCCCGTATGCTCAATATAAGGAGAATAGCAGAAACTCCTAATGCTGGGCATACATGTAATGATTGCGGAGACCCTCAAATGCCAGGGCAGTACAAACACCCCACAAATAACACCATTTTGGAAAGAAGACACCCCAAGGTATTCGCTGAGGGGCATATTGAGTCCATGAAAGATTGATATTTATCTCACCCAGCATGGGTATATGTAAAAAGACACCCCAAAACACATTCCTCAACTTCTCCTGAATACAGAGATACCAGATGTGTGACACTTTTTTGCAGCCTAGGTGGGCAAAGGGGCCTACATTCCAAAGAGCACCTTTCGGATTTCACAGGTCATTTTTTACTGAATTTGATTTCAAACTCCTTACCACACATTTGGGCCCCTAGAATGCCAGGGCAGTATAACTACCCCACAAGTGACCCCATTTTGGAAAGAAGAGACCCCAAGGTATTCGCTGATGGGCATAGTGAGTTCATGGAAGTTTTTATTTTTGTCACAAGTTAGTGGAATATGAGACTTTGTATGAAAAAAAAAAAAAAAAAATCATAATTTTCCACCAACTTTGGACAAAAAATAAAAAATTCTAGGAACTCGCCATGCCCCTCACGGAATACCTTGGGGTGTCTTCTTTCCAAAATGGGGTCACTTGTGGGTAGTTATACTGCCCTGGCATTCTAGGGCCCAAATGTGTGGTAAGAGTTTGAAATCAAATTCTGTAAAAAATGACCTGTGAAATCTGAAAGGTGCTCTTTGGAATATGGGCCCCTTTGCCCACCTAGGCTGCAAAAAAGTGTCACACATCTGGTATATCTGTATTCAGGAGAAGTTGAGGAATGTGTTTTGGGGTGTCTTTTTACATATACCCATGCTGGGTGAGATAAATATCTTGGTCAAATGCCAACTTTGTATAAAAAAATGGGAAAAGTTGTCTTTTGCCAAGATATTTCTCTCACCCAGCATGGGTATATGTAAAATGACACCCCAAAACACATTCCCCACCTTCTCCTGAGTACGGAGGATACCAGATGTGTGACACTTTTTTGCAGCCTAGGTGGGCAAAGGGGCCCATATTCCAAAGAGCACCTTTCGGATTTCACAGGTCATTTTTTACAGAATTTGATTTCAAACTCCTTACCACACATTTGGGCCCCTAAAATGCCAGGGCAGTATAACTACCCCACAAGTGACCCCATTTTGGAAAGAAGACACCCCAAGGTATTCCGTGAGGGGCATGGCGAGTTCCTAGAATTTTTTATTTTTTGTCACAAGTTAGTGGAAAATGATGATTTTTATTTTTATTTTTTTCATACAAAGTCTCATATTCCACTAACTTGTGACAAAAAATAAAAACTTCAATGAACTCACTATGCCCATCAGCGAATACCTTGGGTCTCTTCTTTCCAAAATGGGGTCACTTGTGGGGTAGTTATACTGCCCTGGCATTCTAGGGGCCCAAATGTGTGGTAAGGAGTTTGAAATCAAATTCTGTAAAAAATGACCTGTGAAATCCGAAAGGTGCTCTTTGGAATATGGGCCCCTTTGCCCACCTAGGCTGCAAAAAAGTGTCACACATCTGGTATCTCTGTATTCAGGAGAAGTTGAGGAATGTGTTTTGGGGTGTCTTTTACATATACCCATGCTGGGTGAGATAAATATCTTGGTCAAATGCCAACTTTGTATAAAAAAATGGAAAAAGTTGTCTTTTGCCAAGATATTTCTCTCACCCAGCATGGGTATATATAAAATGACACCACAAAACACATTCCCACCTTCTCCTGAGTACGGAGATACCAGATGTGTGACACTTTTTTGCAGCCCTAGGTGGGCAAAGGGGCCCATATTCCAAAGAGCACCTTTCGGATTTCACAGGTCATTTTTTACAGAATTTGATTTCAAACTCCTTACCACACATTTGGGCCCCTAGAATGCCAGGGCAGTATAACTACCCCACAAGTGACCCCATTTTGGAAAGAAGAGACCCCAAGGTATTCGCTGATGGGCATAGTGAGTTCATAGAACTTTTTATTTTTTTGTCACAAGTTAGTGGAATATGAGACTTTGTAAGAAAAAAAAATTAAAAAAAATCATCATTTTCCGCTAACTTGTGACAAAAAATAAAAAGTTCTATGAACTTACTATGCCCATCAGCGAATACCTTAGGGTGTGTACTTTCCGAAATGGGGTCATTTGTGGGGTGTTTGTACTGTCTGGGCATTGTAGAACCTCAGGAAACATGACAGGTGCTCAGAAAGTCAGAGCTGCTTCAAAAAGCGGAAATTCACATTTTTGTACCATAGTTTGTAAACGCTATAACTTTTACCCAAACCATTTTTTTTTTACCCAAACATTTTTTTTTTATCAAAGACATGTAGAACAATAAATTTAGAGCAAAATTTATATATGGATCTCGTTTTTTTTTGCTAAATTTTACAACTGAAAGTGAAAAATGTCATTTTTTTGCAAAAAAAAATCGTTAAATTTCGATTAATAACAAAAAAGTAAAAATGTCAGCAGCAATGAAATACCACCAAATGAAAGCTCTATTAGTGAGAAGAAAAGGAGGTAAAATTCATTTGGGTGGTAAGTTGCATGACCGAGCAATAAACGGTGAAAGTAGTGTAGGTCAGAAGTGTAAAAAGTGGCCTGGTCTTTCAGGGTGTTTAAGCACTGGGGGCTGAGGTGGTTCTCTATCCACCCCTGCCCTTGCTTAGACCTCTAGAAGCTACTGAAGGCATACCCACTATTTATGGAAGCTGAGGAAGCTACACGTGAAACGCACGTCGGGGTTCAGAACCACACTGGTCTGTATTTTTTATTACAATCAGTATTTATTCTTGATATTCACATGTTATTTATAGAAATGGCATATTTAACTTGTGATACTTTATTTATTTGATATTCATTCTCTTCTTTAAATTATTGCTCTCCACATGGAATTTATCACATGTATTATACTGTGTGATTTTCACACTTACTTTGTTTCAAGGTAATACAGGATTGCTATGAATATCGGTTATTAAGGAGTCTCTATGTTTCATGTGTGACTTATTGTCTGTGGTTCTTTTTCTATCCTGTGTATACATGCCTCCATTATTATTCTTTTTTTCATGTATTGTCATATATGTATTAAATAAAGTATATATTTTTTATTTATTATATTGCTGTGCTTTGTGATTTGGTGTATTTATGGAACAGGTTAAACTGTACATTCACATTTGTAACAGGTCAGAAAAAGCCTAACCTATACGGAACTTTTTTACAGCTGGCAATGGTTGCAGAATGCAATAAAGTATCCAGGGATTTGCCATTTTCTATGAGAAGCACATTGTTCTGCAAACACTCCCGTAGACATTGCAAGATCTGGCACAGAACCCCCCATTCATTATGATAATAGTGTCTGCATAGAACACTATTCTAATGATGTATGAAAAAGACACAGCAGACCAAATATTAGTTTAAGCAAAAAGTGCAAGTTTGTTATTTTTAAGTGTATGGGAAAATCTCTTTTTCTGTCTTGACAATTAGATTAGAGTCATTCCAAGGATGTGGAGTAATTTGGATGATATTTTTAGAGAGTATCAAAGACAGCTTACTTATAGGTACTTATTTCATGTATTGGAAAAGGAATTTATAAGAAGAATCATATGCCAGAGATAGATAAGCAAGTTCACACAGTAACACCAGCATTCCTCTGTTCCCATTGGGCACAGCCACTGATTACACTCAACAACATGTTGCTCCAGATCTGGTGGCCATGCCACTAGTAACCTCCTACTCTTCCAGGGGGCACACAGTCCCCAGAGCCCTTAATCTAGAACTCTGAATCCTTTGGGCCTATTGCTTCCTGCTTTTCTTCCAGGGCCAGTGCAAGCGCACTTCATCTGTCCCCAGCCTTCCTTTGGATATTTGTTTTATAGATATTTATATATATACAGTATATATTGTGGTGAAGTGTAAGGTAAAGTTGTGGATGGGTGTATGTCCCACCAGGTTCCTCAACTGGGTGAAGTAAGTAAAATCCAGAAAGATGGCGCTGGATTCAGCAAACGTAGTTGCTGGAGCTATTTTGTTAAAGTTCAAGGGCTGGATTTTATTTGGACTGGAAGGTGGGTTTGGTAGTGGGACTTCCCAGTCACCCTATTCCAGGACATGCTCTTCCCTAGCCTGAGGGATCCCTAGGTGTAGTCCAGTTGGGATCATTTAGTGGGAAATAAAGCCCATCCCAGGCTGTCAGTCTGAGAAGCTATGCCTGGATATCTCTCTCCTATTGAAAACTGTAAAGACGGGCAAGTATTTATTTTAGTTGTTTTGCTTTGTTATGCTCGTGCTGAAGTCACCTTCAGTGACGACATAAACTGGGGAGGGTTCACCTGTTATTGCTGAAAACCCCCATAATAAAGCATTCTTTGGACTTTAAAAAAACTCACTGTGGTCTGTCATCAACCCCTGCCTGAGAGAGCGACCCATTACAATATATATATATTTATATTTGTAACTGATGACCTATGCTTTGAATGGGGCTGAGCTGTACTTACGGCATGTGATCAATAATCGTAACATCCCTGACTAAGGCGAACAGTAAGAGGACGCAGAGTTCACATGAGCGGCCAGGCCTTTTCAAACAGCTAATTAAAACTGGGTGTCGGACCCACACTAATCTGATGCTGATGACCTATCCAGAGGACAGGTCATGAATTACAAACAGCTGGATAATCCCTTTAAGGCACAATCCCGTGGTTCCCCTGCAGAAGAGTCCATATCCCTGTATAGGAGTTGAACGGAGAAGACCAGGGGGGCCACTTAGATAAAGCCTTTAGCAGTAGCCCCACGCCAAACCTGTTTTAGTAGATATGAGTATTCTCTATACTAGGCATGCTCAACCTACGGCCCTCCAGCTGTTGTTAACTACAACTCCACAATGACCTGCTGTAGGCTGATAGCTGTAGGCTGTTCGGACTTGCTGGGAGTTGTAGTTTTGCAACAGCTGGAGGGCCGCAGGTTGAGAGCATGCCTGCTCTATACTATAACACTTCTGATGCAGCTTTTCTTAGAGCTCTGCACTGTGCCTTTCCTCTATTATTCCTTTTATAAATTAATATTTATATTAATAAACTGGCATCTGGTTGTTACAAGTTGGGGTGTGTCCCTACACAGTCTGACTCTTTCCACTCAGTCCTGCCAGTGTCAGAGTCTGTAGGGACTCACCCTTTGATAAATCAAATGTCAGCACCCAGTTGTCAGTTTATTAATACATTTCTAGAAGGAATTACAGAGGAATAACAAGTAAGAGGAACCAGCGGCTCAACCTGTAGACCGGATGGAGGTGGGTGCTCACCTCTCGGTCCACCCAGACCGCACGGTAGACAAAAATTGGTAATAAAGAAATGAGGGGCACTCCTAATAAGGAAAACAAAGAGCGGTAATCAAGATAAAATATTATCCAATTAAAATTTAATATACATACACACGTCACATCCAATGTCATATAAAACATTACATCAATAACAATAAAAAAATAGAAACCAGAGGTGGGGTCCTGAAAAACCTATTGCAAATGAAAGTTCAAAGTTCATGAGATACTGCCACAATGAGAATAAGTCCCAGCAGGTCTAATGTGCCTGAATGCAATTCAAAGAGCGTTTGGTTAAATAATATCAGGTGTAGGTATAGTTGCCACACAAGGTCCAGCCTCAAACCTCCAGTGCAGGAGGATAGATGGTTAAATCAAGTCCTGGAGATAATCGCTTTACAGATGTAACGAAAATGTAGCGAAATGTAGCGCTTATCCAATGTAGCAAAATAATAGCAGTCAATGCTTCTTACCATATGCCTTCAGTAGGCTCGTTGTAGTGAAGCGAAGTAGCAGCCAAACACAGCTGAACGCGGCGTCCCACGTGGTATGGAGTCAGACGTGACGTCTCACGTGACTCACCAGCTGGAGTTATGGTAGCGTATCTTGTTGCGCTTACAAACACCACCTCAATGCGAGACTGGCTCTGCAGATAACCCCGACCGACGTGGTCACTGCTCGGTCACTTGCGATGCTCAGGAAGGGGTGTATACCATGAAACGCATTTGGGCAAGTCGGGTCAGCATAGAGTCTTTTTCCCCCCCAAGCATCGCAAGTGACCGAGCATGTGACCACGTCGGTCGGGGAGATCTGCCAGAGCAGTCTCGCATGTGAGTGGTGTTTGTAGCGCAACAAGATACGCTACCATAACTCCAGCTGGTGGAGTCACGTGAGACGTCGCGTCTGACTCCATACCACGTGGGACACCGCGTCAGCTGTGTTTGGCTGCTACTTCGCTTCACTACAACGAGCCTACTGAAGGCATATGGTAAGAAGCATTCACTGCTATTATTTTGCTACATTGGTATAAGCGCTACATTTCGCTACATTTTCGTTACAATCTGTAAAGCGATTATCTCCAAGGACTTGATTTAACCATCTATCCTCCTGCCCTGGAGGTTTGGGCTGGACCTTGTGTGGCAACTATACCTCCACCTGATATTATTTAACCACACGCTCTTTGAATTGCATTCAGGCACATTAGACCTGCTGGGACTTATTCTCATTGTGGGCAGTATCTCACGAACCTTTGAACTTTCATTTGCAATAGGTTTTTTTCAGGACCCCACCTTGGTTTTCTATTTTTTAATGTTATTGATGTAATGTTTTTATATGACAATTGGATGTGACGTTGTGTATGTATATTAAATTTTTAATTGGATAATATTTTATCTTGATTACCGCTTCTTTGTTCCCTTATTAGGGTGCCCCTCATTTCTTTATTACCAATTACAGAGGAAAGGCACAACACAGAGTTATAAGAATAGATGCTCCAGAATTGTTACTAATGGGGAATTAAAAGTATTTGCTGAGACAAATAATTCAAAAGAGATGACAGGTCTTCATTAAAGTTGGATTAAAGTGATGAAAGTTTTTGTTTGGATAGTGCCATAGTCGGATGTAGAGCCCAGCTGAGCTTGTAGTCCCTTCTAACCAATACATGTGGCTAAAGTTGGTTATGTCTACTTTTGTGTACATAAAGAATGTCTCTGCTTATGGACATGGATCAGGATAAGACCATAGGATAGTTATTAGTTATATTGTTACAGGGGCTGCTGTGAACCACTGCTGTCCCATTTACCCTTCCAGGTGGCCCAGACATGTCTCCCACTGTCCACTTCCTGGTGGGTTTGGCTGCCTGGTCTGCTTTGTCCCTCCACTCTGGCTGGGCCGGCTTAGCAACTTGCAGAAGGCCTCTGAGTAAGGTGTGTCTTTTTGCTGATGACACAAAGATTTGTAACAGGGTAGATGTATCCTGGAGGGATACACCAAATGGAAAAGGATTTAGGAAAACTAGAGGAATGGTCAAAAATCTGGCAACTAAATTAATGTTGATAAGTGCAAGATAATGCACCTGGGGCGTAAAAACCCAAGAGCAGAATATAAAATCAGTGATACAGTCCTACCTCAGTATCTGAGGAAAGGGATTTAGGGGGTCATTATTTCAGAAGACTTAAGGTAGGCAGACAATGTCATAGGGCAGCAGAAAATGCTAGCAGAATGCTTGGGTGTATAGGGAGAGGCATTACTAGTAGAAAGAGGGGGGCGCTCATGCCGCTCTACAGAGCACTAGTGAGACCCTCATTTGGAGTATTGTGCTCAGTACTGGAGACCATATCTCCAGAAGGATATTGATACTTTCGAGAGAGTTCAGAGAAGAGCTACTAAACTAGTACATGGATTGCAGATAAAACTTACCAGAAAGATTAAAGGACCTTAAACATGTATAGCTTGGAAGAAAGATGAGACAGAGGGGATATGATAGAAACTTTTAAATACATAAAGGGAATCAACAAGGTAAAAGAGGAGAGAATATTTAAAAGAAGAAAAACTGCTACAAGAGGACATAGTTTTAAATTAGAGGGGCAAAGTTTTAAAAGTAATATCAGGAAGTATTACTTTACTGAGAGAGTAGTGGATGCATGGAATTAGCCTTCCTGCAGAAGTGGTAGCTGCAAATACAGTGAAGGAGTTTAAGCATGCATGGGATAGGCATAAGGCCATCCTTCATATAAGATAGGGCCAGGGGGCTATCCATAGTATTTAGTATATTGGGCAGAATAGATGGGCCAAAATGGCTCTTATCTGCCGACACATTCTATGTTTCTATGTTATATAAGCCTCTCCTCCTCTGGCTGTTAAAAGTGAGTGTGCAAACACCCTCACCTTCACCAGTAAACCCTGGAGTACTTCTGGCATCTTCCCCTGTGGGAAGGTGTTTGAGCAATAGGTTCCATAGCTTGCTAGTTTCTGCGAAGGTGTGCTGCATTTGTTTGTCTGCCTATGTACCGATCTCTGCCTAATTACTGGACTCAGACCCTCTACTATCTGACCAGTGCCTGACCTCCGTAATCTAAATACCAACTTGTTTGCTGGCCCTTGGCACATGTAAAGGCTCTACTTTACTCTGTATATTTACAAATGGTTTATAAGACCAATAATGCCTTTTTTAAATTCATGTGCCAAATATTAAAACTTAACACATATTAAATCCATTGTTAAAATATAATAAACAAAATAAATATCTTTAAAAATATCAACTGTGTCACATGGTTGCTTTATATTTTTTCTCTCTACAATAGAGCTATTTGACTCACAATCCACTTTCACTAGCTAGGGGGCAATAGGCCGGTACTGCACGCTAGTTAACGGCTCACTGTCCTTTAAACCCTTCGCTATATACATTGTTTAAATCCTAGGTGCTACTTCATTCCTTATGTGCACTAGCTGCGCTAAAAAACTCAAACACTGCCCCCGACATGTTTCACCAGTCAAGCTGGTGTCCTTAGGGAATTGGGCAGAGTGTGTTTGAGAGGGGCGGTGATGGCTCTATAAAATCTCTGCTGATGACATCACTGATGTCCCTAGCGTATCGCTGGTTTCCATATTCCCAGATGGCATTAGTCTAGAGTTAGAAGGGGTCCAATTGCAGGAATCCCATCTTTACCCCTCCTCTTTTACCTGACGTCTGCATTATGTATGTCCCGTCCTTTCCCTCTATCATTCCTGCAGCCATGAACGCGGACTTGATCCTGATAAAAAAGAGTGTACCAAAAAAAAAGACCAGAAATATTATCATCTATATATATAAAGAAGGACTATAATATACGTATGTGTGTGTGTATGTATGTATGTACTGTATGTATGTATGTATGTTCCGATCACTCAAAATTCATACCATAGTTTTCAATGAAACTTGGTATACACATCCCTTGCTACATGGAATGAAATGTTGTGGGGGTCATATGCCCCTACTCAGCAGCTGCATGAGTTTGTATGCTCCAACTGTTTTTGCTACACACATATTGCTTTGTAAGTCAAAAACTCATCGATCAATTTCTACTAAACTTGGTACACACATCATTTACTATCTGGAAAATAATACTTTGGAGGTAACATGCCGATACACAATGAGTTTCTGTCTGTCTGTCTGTCTGTTCTTTATGCGCGACCCAACGACTGGACCGATCTTGACCAAATTTGGCACACAGGTACATCAGGTGTCCGGGAAGGTTTTAGACCGGGTCTCATTTCTCTAGGACATACCGGACCTGCATTAGCCAATACAAGTCTGCAAGTCTTTCTCTTCATATCCCAACTGCCATACACACGGTCACATGTCCCCTATCAGCCAATAGAAGCTCACAGGCCATTAGTCTCCACATACACACAGTTTAACTCCAGGTTTCCATAACAACCCAGCCATTTTTCTTCAATGCTGTAGGTCAGTTTTAGGCTAGGGCTACACAACAACAATAAGTCGCACAACACAATGGGGCACAATTACACTGCTACATGTGTCGCGGGACAATTTTTATAATGATAGTCTATGGTGTCGCACTGCGACATTTGACATGCTGCGACAGTCGCATAAAAATCCATCTTGGATGGATTTTTTGAGACTGTCGTGTCGCAGTCACAGCATGACACAGTCCAGTGCGACACCATTAGCCTATCATAAAAATTGTTGAGACAAAGTGTTGCGCGGACACGTCGTCGTGTAGCCCTAGCATTAAAGGGGCAGGGCACTGTGGAGGTCACTGTTAAAGAGGCGTTCACTGTGGATGTTACTGTTAAGGGGGAAGACCGCTGTGGAGGTCACTGTTAAGGGGGCGGGCTGCGGTGAAGGTCAAAGTTAAGGGGATGGGCTGATGTGGAGGTCCTATTTTAAAGTGGCAGGGCACTGTGTGGAGGTCAGTGTTAAGGGGTGGGGGGCTGTGGATTTTACTGTTAAAGGGGTGGGGTGCTGTAGAGGTCACTGTTATGGGGGATACTGTCGATATCTTTTAATGACACACACAAACATTAAATGAAATAGATGAAATATACCCATGTGAAGCTGGGTCCTTCTGCTAGTATATATATATATATATATCATGTAGGAAGGCGCAGAAGGTATGTGTCACTGAGGTTCCTGGCCTCGGTGAGGTAAGAGCCGGTAGTTTTAATTGTCAGCGGCAGCTAGTGCTGACTGACACTGTTTCCTGTTTAGTATGGCTGCAAAGCCGATCCGGGGTGGCTCTTACTTGGAGTAGCCAAAGTAGCCAAAGTGCTGGGTGGGTGTCTGCTCCCCATGCTGCAGGCTGGGTCTTGGTTTGGATATAAAAGCACAGGCAGCACTGTCAGGTGGTGTGGATTATCCTCCATCTGACAGGGAAGCTGTGGAGTCTCAGTTTTTTTAGATCTAAGGATGTGTGCCGTGCTAAAGGGCTGAGAGCCGCATTGCTGTGAAGCATGTCCCTAAAACCTGTTGTGGACTGCTGCTGACAAAACCGCTGACAAGGTGAATGTTTTTTGTTCTGTGGACTTGCCCTAGTTGTCACGGCTGAGGATGGGGAAAACCCTCAGCCGTGCGATGACGAAGATGTTAATCGCTGCAAGGCCAGGACAGAGATCAGGGAGCAGGTCACCTCATATCATATCCCTAACTCTGACCCTGACTCCTAGCTGTATGAGCCGACCCTGATGGTGGGAGGGCTCATACTCCATAACCTTGAAGTCCCTACTAGCCCTCAGGGTGGCCCTCAACTAGGAGCAGGGTAAGACGACCTGTTCCTCCTAGGCACGGAGGAACAGGAGTCTCACAGGCCAGGCTACAATAAAGGGGAAACATAAACAATTTATGGCAATGGCAGGTAAATGCAAACAAGTATAGCACCTACTGCCACAGACACAAAGCCTGGAAACCATGCAGAAGCGCTGCTGTCCAAAGAACACACACGAACTCAGCACACACCACACATCACACAGGAACCCAGGACCATAAGCTGCAATAAACAAGCATACCAAAAACACACCTTCATAACATCATGTGTGACATAAACTTATGACCACAAGAGTGGCCCACACTGGCAGATGGTAAATAACCAGGAGGATGCCTCCGGCAACCATGGCTGTATTACCCCTCAGCATCTGGTCTCCAGAAAGGCTTTATAGCCCAAAGTAGCCACACCCACACTCAGACACACCCAGTGTTCACAGAGAAAGAAGGGAGTTAACCCTTCCTAAACCAGGCAGGGTAGTGAAGCTACTTAAAGGGAAAAGCACATAAACACACTCACCTGTTACCGCCGGCAACGGCATGCGTGGCAACCATGTCCTGAGGAACAGCCAGCAGGCCGAGACACTGCCACCACATGCACACAACACCAGACGTTGCCGCGGACAACCGCAAGTGAAGGGAGGTGTCACAGTGCATACAAACATAACCTCGTGCACAACAAACAGACAAAGTGCATACACAAAACAACACGTTGCCAAAGACAACCGCACGCATGGACAGCGAGCCGCCCAGCAACCAGCTCAGGCTGTTCCACTGCCCAACAACCACAAGTTGCCAGCGGCAACCACACATGAGGCAAGATACTAGCACTCACCTGTGGTTGACAATACCAGACCGTGGGAAAATGCATGCGGCTCCCAAGGAGTCACGACCATGACCATGGTCGTGACACTGGTGTGAATGAACACCAAGATGGCGAACTGTCATTTTGTTTATGTGTGAATAAACACTGAACTGTTTAAGTTAAAGACCTTGGGCCAGATTTATCATTAGCTCAGGTCAGAATAATGGAGTGAAAAGTCCCAAAAAAAGTCCCAAAACGCTAAAACTGCGCACATATATGCGATCTTTTTTCTGCTCTGCACTATGCTACGACCAGTTTTCTGAAAGTGGGCCGTGTTTTCTTATGTAAATGAATCTCTAGGACAGTATTAATATTGGGACTATTTAAAAAGTCGCAAAAAAAGTCGCAATTTCACTCCAGTGAGGACCATGCTTATCTTTATGAGACTTTTTATAGAACATGCGACTTTTTCATAAAAACGTGCGACTTTTTCGTAAAAATGTGCGACTTTTGTAAAGCTGCTTACTGACGGATAAACTGCTACCGTCAAACCACATTTATTACAGTCTTAAAGGGCCGATCATAAATCTGACTTGGCTAAAACTGACTTTAGCCATATGTTAAAGTCGAGTGAGCTGTCAGAGTCATGATAAATCTGGCCCCTTGTTTTTGCCTCTGTACTGCGTCCGCTAATCTGCCTACCAGAGCGAATCACCACAATATATATATTAATGTTCTTGTTCTGTTGTCTACTTTGTAAAAGTAACTTTTGCATTACATAAAAAATGCAAGGGCCTGTCTGTGTGTCTTGTTCAGGTTGTGGAGAGAAAGCGCTTGGGTGAGTAGTACAGGTCAATGTGACCATATCTTGACCATGTTATTACTGGAGAACTTGGCAGAACAAGAAAGAAAGATCTGAAAAAATGGCATTTTCAACCATTCTCAGACTTACAGCTGGCCAATGAAGATGAAAGACAGGAAGAGGATTGAGGCCTTTGAACTTTCCAAAGACTTTTGTGAAAAGAAAACAAGCCTAATCTTGACAAGACCATGCTAACTGGAAAAGACAAACTGTGGCTGGGAAGAGTTCCTTGGAAAAAGACACCCACGCAAAAGGCGTAAGAGGGAATCATAGACATTAAGAATAGAGATGACCTATTTTAAAAAACAATTCGATTCACCGGTTTGCCCAAATTTTCGGAAACAATTTGTTGATCCGAATATATTCGCGGCCAATTACGTTAAAAAACTACTATTTCCTGCTGCTGAGAGCCTTTATAGTGGTGTAGAACACTGTGCCTTGCAGTAACACGCAAAGGGAGTCTGCTTTGGTAGTGAAATAATTCTGTGAGCCAGTATGACATGCAGATGACAGGTGTCGCTATTAGAATCACTGCACACTTCACTTATTTGGGCAGTCACAGGGCCAAAACTGACCAAATAACTCAAGTATGAACTCAGCCTTACAGTTGATGTTAGCGCCAAGAAGAAGCACACTTCCTTTTACACCGTCGCCAGCTGATTCCACAAAGATGTTATCAGACCCTGTTCTATTAAACGCTTATACAAACAGAGACCATCCCCCCTACAGAATGGAGAAGGTGTCAGCAGTAAGATTGTGTTAACGTCACTGATTAATTTGCCTTCCTCTGATCCGTCAGAACAATAACCCACAAAAAACAGATCCTGTCTGTGGAGCATAACGCCTTCACTCAATCAGCAATTGCTCAATAATCCATCAGTATTGCTAATGCCAAAAAAAAACAGGAGTGGATCTAAAACAGACATGGCACTTGAATGGAATATTTGCATG
Organism: Bufo bufo; assembly: GCF_905171765.1. Taxonomy (NCBI): domain Eukaryota; kingdom Metazoa; phylum Chordata; class Amphibia; order Anura; family Bufonidae; genus Bufo; species Bufo bufo. Next base: position 607,614,969 of record NC_053391.1, read on the forward strand.
TCTTCTGTGTTTTGTACTCACTCCTGCTTTGGCTACCAAATCATAAGCCAATTCTGATGGGACCATACAGGCCTTACAGCTGCTAGACAGGATCCGTTGTGCGTCTCATTTCTCTGTCCCTCTGACAGATCAGAAGAAGGTCAAACAAATAAAGATGTCAGCCAGGCCGAAAGGCAAAATAGTGACCCAGTCATGAAGTGGGGAGAGTGGGAAACAGTATGAGAAGTCCACAGAGTGGACCTATGACATATTGATCAGGTGGAAGCAGCATGAGGAGACCACAGAGGGGCCCAATGACAGAGTGTGAAGGTGGCGGCAGCAGCATCAGGAGGAAGCCACACAGTGGCACAATGACAGAGTCTGGAGTTGGCAGCAGCAGAAGAGACCGCAGAGTGGCCCAATAACAGAGTGTGGAAATGGCGGCAGCAGCATCAGGAGGAGGCCATAGTGTAGCACAATTACATAGTCTGGAGGTGGCGAGAGCAGCATCATCAGGAGGATACCACAGAGTAGTAAGGTCTGACAAACACACTCTACAAACCAAAAGTACAAAAGTATATTACATTGCAAATGCTATGCTAATAACTTAGAGATGCTTAGCAAATACATTTTGTACAAAATTATTTGAGCCCGTCTGCCGCACGCCAAGGCCGATCTCCATAAGACGGGTCCTAACACTAAAGCTCACCTGTTGGGTGCCATAACAGCGACCATGAAATCCAGGAAGTTGCAGGTCCCACATGCATGCTGGGCCCCTTTTGATTTATGTCTGTGTGGAGCCAAAATGGCCTTCATTGAATCCAGGGGCTACAAATACCAGCATGCATGCTGAGCAGACTATATACTCATGCTAATAAAAAAATCAGCCTGTGGTGTTTGTCAGATGTATATTTTGCAGCCACATCACAATGTGCACCTGCGCATTGAGATGTGCTGACACCTCCCCCCCTTTTGTGTTTCTAGTATTATATATAGGAGTTGTGGCCTGACTTCTATGGTCATGCACTCCTTAGCCCCTCTTCTGCCTCACAGGCTGATTTTTTATAGCATGAGTATATAGTCTGTTCAGCATACATGCTGGTATTTGTATGTATATTTATATGAAACAAAGGGGGCAGCAAACGAATTAGTAACCTAACTTTTATTATCAAAAAATTAAAATCCCAGAAATGGGAAAGAGAACCCCTTACAGACAAACAATACAAACAACGGCAAGGAACCTGGGATACCAGGTCACCTTTTGGTCAAGTCCGCAATACCGCCTCTATGCAGGGCGGAAGTAGGACTGATGGACCAATAAACATAAATGAAGTTAAGACCACGGCGGTGTACCTAGAGGTCTACAGACATGCCAATAGGCAAAAGAAAAGCGTGGGTCTTACCGGTGGTGGACGATCTGAACCTTCTCGTGCGGTACCTAAGCAGAGGATGTTCTCAAGCTTGAATATGTCCTCCAGTGGGTGGTTACTTAGTACAGGAGGGCCACAGGGAAAGTCTGTCCCTGTTTATGCCCTACTTGGCCTATTATGCCCTAAAGTAAACCTCCTAACACGGGGTCCTATCCCCGCAAGGGGTGGCCCCGTCTGGAACCTAACTCTAAACAAATTACCCTAGGTGACCCTGTCAAGGACAGGGAAAGTGGCCCTATTAGGGGCAAGGAAAGTGACCCAGGGTGTATCAATAAGATAGAGGTAGTGGAGAACTAATGTGGAGATATACTCAACGTCCCTACGCGTTTCATATGGGAATATATCTTTATCTAAAGAAAAAAGACCTCTAACTGTGAAAGACCCCTTAACTCATCAGGGGACAAGGGTCTTGGGTAGAGGAAGAGCCCCCACTCCCAAAGCAACTGTGTAGTTAAAACAGAAGGGGGGGAGATGAATTGGTAGTGGTGCAGACTTAGAAGGACGTTTTTGTCCTATTCAACCTAGGTACTGCTTTCCTTGGAGCGTGTTGTGGCCTTTACCAGGAAGTGCGGCAGGGCAGGGGAGCGTACTGCCAGTCTGCCGGCGACTGACCAGTTAGAGGTCTTTTTTCTTTAGATAAAGATATGTTCCCATATGAAATGCGTAGGACGTTGATTATATCTCCACATTAGTTTCTCCACTACACTCTACATATTGATACACCCTGGGTCACTTTCCTTGCCCCTAATAGGGCCAGCTTTCCCTGTCTTTGACATGGTCACCTAGGGCAATTTGTTTAGGGTTAGGGTTCCGGACGGGCCACCCCTTGCGGGGATAGGACCCCGTGTTAGTGTCATGGTCTTACCTTCTTGCTGTTCTCCTTCGTTTGACATGTGCTGGCGGCCATCTTGGTTTCTGGGTTTCTTGTAGCCTTCCACCCTGCGGCTCCTCCTTCCCACTGGGAGGAGCTGGATGCCTAGCTCATATATATAGGAGGTCTGTGGCTTCAGTTCCTTGCTTGGTCCTCCTGTGTTCACATGCTTCTAAGACCGCTGCTGTTTCTGGTTCCTGATCCTGGCTTCGTCTGACTACCCTGCTGGTTCCTGATCCTGGCTTCGTCTGACTACCCTTCTGGTTCCTGACCCCTGGCCTCTCAAAGACTCTGCTTCGGTTTCACCATCCGTTTGGACTTTTGCTTTACAGCTTTATTTTCAATAAAGCCTTCTTATTTTCACTTATCTCTTGTTGTACGTCTGGTTCATGGTTCCGTGACATTAGGACCAAGCCATGAATTCTGACGGTACAGGGCCATCCTCGCTACCCATGCTGGTTGCCAGACTTGATCAGCAGGATCACCTGTTGGGTCGGTTCGCTGTGGCGTTGCTAACCCTGCTTGAACGCACGGCTCATTTCGCTCCCGTTGCCGATGGGTCGGTTGTCGCTCCTACTGCCGCTCCGGTTGTTGCGCCAGAGTCTACCCCGACACCTGTTGTTGCGCCTGCGGTGTTTCGGGGTATGACCGGTTCTGCCCCTCTTCCACAGCGCTTTGGGGGAGAGCCAACTCAGTGCCGAGGTTTCCTTAACCAGGGGGCATTTATTTCGAGTTGCTGCCACATGCCTTTCCTACTGAGAGATCAAAGGTGGGCTTCTTGATCTCGCTGCTCTCGGACAAGGCCTTGGCCTGGGCCAGCCCTTTATGGGAGAACAACAATCCGGTGGTTGCCGAGTTTTGTTGCTTCTCTTCGGAAGGTATTCGATGTGCCGGCTCGTGCTGCCTCTGCTGAGAAGCTCCTTATGTCCATCAGACAGGGTTCACGATCCGTAGCTGAATACGCCATTGAGTTTCGTACCCTGGCAGCAGAGGTGGCTGGAATAATGAGGCTCTGGTCGCTGCTTTCTCTCATGGTCTCTCGGATGCCTTGAAGGATGAGGTTGCAGCTAAGGACCTACCAGTGGAGCTCGAGTCTCTTATTTCTTTCCTGATTTTGATTGACACCAGACTCAGGGAGAGACCTTCCTTTAAGGAGAGCCTGCGGAGGTCTTCTAACAGATTGGCGCCTACGTTTGCTGTCCCACCCGTGCCTCCCTCTCCTCCACGCCTCCTGGGGATGACTTGTCTGGGGGTGAACCATGCAGCTGGGGTTTGCTCGCCTGTCCGAGGGGGAGAGGGTACTCCGGAGACGCGAGGGCCGATGCATGTACTGTGGTCTCGGTGGGCATTTTCGGTTGGCATGTCCGAACCGTCCGGGAAAACGCTCGCACCTGAGATCCTGTCGGGGGCAGATCTTGGGTGGAGTCTCCTCGTCCCCGGTTTCCCGTGTTGACAAACCACTGATCACTGTTGTCCTCTCCTGGGTCGGGGGCTCGGTGACGACCCAGGCGTTGGTGGACTCTGGTGCTGGTGGTTTGTTCATTGATAGTGTGTTCGCTGCCCGCCAATTCCATTCCTCTGCAGGCTCGAGGTTCCCCACTGGCTCTTGAGGCGATAGACGGCAGACCCCCTTCTGCCGCCACACGTGACTCATGAGACCCTTCCAGTGGGGATAGCCATTGGTGCCGTTCACAGAGAGTCGGTCTGCCTCCAGGTTATTTCGTCTCCACACTACTCGGTGGTCTTGGGGTACCCCTGGCTCCAGAAGCATAATCCGACTTTCGATTGGAGATCGGCCGAGATCCTCTCGTGGTCACCGCAGTGTGGGGCTAGTTGCATCCATGGGTCTGTCAAGTTGCTGTGTACTTCCTCGGACTCTCTGTTGCCTCCTGAATACGAGGAGTACCGGGATGTATTCGATAAGGTGCGCGCGGTTGCCCTACCTCCGCACCGCCCATACGATTGTGCCATAGAGTTACAACCTGGTGCCGTTCCTCCTCGTGGCAAGTCTATCCACTGTCGGTAGCGGAGAATGAGGCCATGGAGGAGTACGTGAGGGAGGCGCTTTCACGCGGACACATTCGCAAATCCTCGTCCCCGGCAGGGGCTGGATTTTTCTTTGTGAAAAAGAAGGGCGGTGAGTTGAGGCCTTGCATCGATTACAGGGGTCTCAATCGCATCACGATCAAGAACGCTTACCCGATACCCTTGATTTCCGAGCTGTTTCGATCGCCTTAAAGGGGCCACGGTCTTTACCAAACTCGACCTGAGGGCGGCATATAACCTGGTAAGGATCAAGGCAGGCGATGAGTGGAAGACCGCGTTTAACACCAGGACCGGTCATTATGAATCCTTGGTTTATGCCCTTTGGGTTGTGCAATGCGCCCGCAGTCTTTCAGGAATTCATCAACGATGTTTTCCGTGACCTGTTGCAGCAGTGTGTGGTGGTCTATTTGGATGACATCTTGGTATATTCTGAATCCATGGAGGCCCACATTCTGGATGTCAGACGAGTGTTGCAACGGTTACGAGAGAACAAGCTGTTCGGTAAGCTTGAGAAATGCGAATTTCACCGATCCCAGGTAACCTTCTTAGGTTACATCATTTCCGCTGAGGGGTTCTCCATGGATCCTGAGAAGGTTTCGGCTGTCTTACAGTGGCCCCAGCCCAGTGGTCTTCGTTCCCTGCAGCGCTTTTTGGGCTTCGCCATTATTATCGGAAGTTCATCAGGGACTTTTCCATGCTGGCCAAGCCTCTCACGGATCTGACCAGGAAGGGCAGTAATTCCCAGGTCTGGCCGCTCGAGGCCATCGAGCTTTTGAGGCCCTAAAGTCCGCTTTTGTGTCGGCTCCGATTCTGTCGCATCCCAACCCTGGGTTTGCCCTTTGTCCTCGAGGTGGACGCGTCTGAGACGGGAGTAGGCGCCCTTCTGTCTCAGCGTAGAACACCAGAGGGTCCTCTGCTTCCTTGTGGTTTTACTCCCGGAAACTGTCTTCCGCGGAGTGCAACTATCAGATTGGTGACAGGGAGTTATTGGCCATCGTGCAGGCCCTTAAAGAATGGAGGCACTTGCTCGAGGGTTCGGTGGTTCCGGTTCTCATCCTGACGGACCATAAGAATCTGACCTACCTTTCTGAGGCCAAGAGATTGACACCACGTCAGGCCAGATGGGCTCTGTTCTTGTCACGTTTTAATTACGTGGTCTCCTACCTACCCGGTTCCAAGAACATCAGGGCGGATGCCCTATCACGGCAGTACTCCGAGCTGTCCAGGGAGGAGTCGATTCCGACTTCGGTCATACCTCCGAATCAGATCCTGGCCGCCATTCGCACCAGCCTGACCTCTCCCCTGGGTGAGCAGATTTTGGCGGCTCAATCTGGTGCTCCCTCTGGGAGACCCAACGGCAGATGTTTTGTGCCTGAGGAGTTGCGCACTCGGTTGTTGCGAACCTACCCATAACTCCAAGACCGCGGGGCATCCTGGAAAGAATCAGCTGTCCTGGGCTGTTTTCACGTCTGTTCTGGTGGCCTTCCCTACGTTCCGACATCGCCGCATATGTAGCGGCATGCTCCGTTTGTGCCCAGAGTAAGTCCCCTCGGCACCTTCCGTTGGGCCTTCTGCAACCCATAGCCACCCGGGGAGCGCCCATGGTCACACCTGGGGATGGATTTTATTGTGGACCTCCCTGCATCCCGAGGCCATACGGTCATTCTCATGATTGTGGATCGGTTTTCCAAAAATGTGCCACTGTGTTCCTCTCAAGAAGTTACCCTCTGCACAAGAGTTGGCCACGATTTTTGCCAGGGAGGTCTTCCGGTTGCACGGTTTTGCCCAAGGAGATTGTGTCGGATCGGGGGAGTCAGTTTGTGTCCAGGTTCTGGCGCGCCTTTTGCTCCCAGTTGGGGATTCATCTCTCCTTCTCCTCGGCCTACCACCCTCAGTCCAATGGGGCCGCAGAACGATCCAATCAGGCCTTGGAGCAATTCCTTCGTTGCTATGTCTCCGATCACCAAGACAATTGGGTTGACCTCCTGCCTTGGGCTGAGTTTGCCAGGAACACAGCGGTGAACTCTTCCTCTGGGACGTCTCCCTTCATGGCCAATTATGGGTTCCAACCTGCCGTGTTACCGGAGGTATTCTCTCCCCAGGATATTCCGGCTGTGGAGGATCACCTTTCCGTCCTACGTGCTTCTTGGGTACAGATCCAGAAGTCCCTTGAGGCCTCTGCGCAGCGCCAGAGACTCCAGGCTGATCGCAGACGAGCGCCTGCTCCTTCCTACCAGGTCGGAGACCGTGTAATGGTTGTCCACCCCGCAACCTCAACCTTCGAGTGCCCACTCCCAAGCTGGCGCCTCGCTTTGTTGGTCCCTTCCGAGTGCTTCGCAGGGTAAACCCGGTAGCCTATGCCCTTGCGCTTCCTCCTGGCATGCGGATCTCTAACGTTTTCATGTCTCCCTGTTGAAGCCACTGGTGTGTAATCGTTTCACTTCCTCGGTTCCTCGGCCTCGGTCCGGTCCGAGTGGGCAATCGTGAGGAGTATGAGGTGAGCAATATCCTGGACTCACGCCTGGTCCGCGGTCGGGTGCAGTTTTTGGTCCATTGGCGTGGTTATGGTCCAGAGGAGCGTTCCTGGGTTCCCTCCGCAGATGTCCATGCTCCTGCCTTGCTCCGAGCCTTCCACGCACGCTTCCCTCAGAAACCGTTTTTTTGCTCCGCGGAGGAGGGGCCCTTGAGGGGGAGGTACTGTCATGGTCTTACCTTCTTGCTGTTCTCCTTCGTTTGACATGTGCTGGCGGCCATCTTGGTTTCTGGGTTTCTTGTAGCCTTCCACCCTGCGGCTCCTCCTTCCCACTGGGAGGAGCTGGATGCCTAGCTCATATATATAGGAGGTCTGTGGCTTCAGTTCCTTGCTTGGTCCTCCTGTGTTCACATGCTTCTAAGACTGCTGCTGCTTCTGGTTCCTGATCCTGGCTTTGTCTGACTACCCTGCTGGTTCCTGATCCTGGCTTCGTCTGACTACCCTGCTGGTTCCTGATCCTGGCTTCGTCTGACTACCCTTCTGGTTCCTGACCCTGGCCTCTCAAAGACTCTGCTTCGGTTTCACCATCCGTTTGGACTTTTGCTTTACAGCTTTATTTTCAATAAAGCCTTCTTATTTTCACTTATCTCTTGTTGTACGTCTGGTTCATGGTTCCGTGACAGTTAGGAGGTTTACTTTAGGGCATAATAGGCGAAGTAGGGCATAAACAGGGACAGACTTTCCCTGTGGCCCTCCTGTACTAAGTAACCACCCACTGGAGGACGTATTCAAGCTTGAGAACATACTCTGCTTAGGTACCACACGAGAAGGTTCAGATCGTCCACCACCGGTAAGACCCACCCTTTTCTTTTGCCTATTGGCATGTCTGTAGACCTCTAAGTACACCGCCGTGGTCTTAACTTCATTTATGTTTATTGGTCCATTGCCCCCTTTGTTTCATATAGTTCTAATTACCGAGCAGTATTGGGGGTGGGTGCCATTGCACCTTTTCTCCCCAGAGGGACCACCCTCTGTATTTCTTCAAATGTATATTTGCAGCCACATCAGCAACGTGCACCTGCGCATTGGGATGTGCTGACCCCTCCCCCCCTTTTGTGTTACAGAGTAGTAAGGTGACATAGTGTGGAGATGGCAGCAGCAGGATACCACAAAGTGGCAAGGTGACATAGTGTGGAGATGGCAGTAGCAGCAGCATCAGGAGGATACCACAGAGTGGCAAGGTGACATAGTGTGTAGATGGCAGCAGTAGCAGCATCAGGATACCACACAGTGGCAAGTTGACATAGTGTGGAGATGGCAGTACCAGCAGCTGCAGCACCAGGAGACCACAGAGTGGCAAGGTGACATAGTGTGGAGATGGCAGCAACAGGATACCTCAGAGTGGCAAGGTGACATAGTGTGGATATGGCAGTTGCAGCATCAGGAGACCACAGAGTGGCAAGGTGACATAGTGTGGAGATGGCAGTAGCAGCAACAGCATCAGGATACCACAGGGTGGCAAGGTGACATAGTGTGGATATGGTAATAGCAGCAGCATCAGGAGGATACCACAGAGTGGCGAGGTGACATAGTGTGGAGATAGCGGCAGCAGAAGCAGCAGGAGGCTACCACAGAGTGGCAAGGTGACATAGTGTAGAGATGGCAGCAGCAGCATCAGGATACCACAAAATGGCAAGGTGACATAGTGTGGAGATGGTAGTAGCAGCAGTATCAGGAGGATACCACAGAGTGGCAAGGTGACATAGTGTGGAGATGGTAGTAGCAGCAGCATCAGGAGGATACCACAGAGTGGCATGGTGATATAGTGTGGAGATGGCAGTAGCAGTAGCAGCAGTATACCACAGAGTGGCAACGTGACATAGTGTGGAGATGGTAGTAGCAGCAGCATCAGGAGGATACCACAGAGTGGCAAGATGACATAGTGTGGAGATGGCATCAGCAGCAGGATATCACACAGTGGCAAGGTGATATAGTGTGGAGATGGCAGTAGCAGCAGCAGCATCAGGAGGATACCACAGAGTGGCAAGGTGACATAGTGTGGAGATGGTAGTAGCAGCAGCATCAGGAGGATACCACAGAGTGGCAAGGTGACATTGTGTGGAGATGGCAGAAGCAGCAGGAGGATACCACAGAGTGGCAAAGTGACATAGTGTGGAGTTGGTAGTAGCAGCAGCATCAGGAGGATATCACAGAGTGGCAAGGTGACATAGTGTGGAGATGGCAGCAGCAGCTGAATCAGGAGACCGTAAAGTGACCCGGTGACAGAGTGGGGCGGTGGGTGGCAATGCCAGTACCCATTGACGAAGGTGCGTGAAAGAAGGAGCAGTTGGCATCAGATGTGTGGCATCAGGCGGGTTGCAGAATCAGAGAATTAGCTGAGGCAGGTAGTCAGAAAAAAACTGTCTCTTTTATCAAAGTGTTGGTGTGGCACCATGGATGATCTAGTCTGATTCATCAGGAATTGGTGGTTGGAAATCATGGCTGATCCACGCCTGATTCATCTTGATAAAGGTCAGTCTCTCCACATTTTGGGTGCACAGGCGAGTTCTCCTTAGGGTAACTATAGCCCCCGCCGCACTTAACACCCGCTCTGATGCCACACTATTGGCCGGCAGGACAGCTTTTCCAGGGCAAACTCTGCTAGTTGCGGTCACAAATCCAGTTTGGCTGTCCAGTAGTCCAGCGGATCTTCAATGTGGGTTGGCAGGGTGCTGTCCAAGTATGCCACCACCTTTCAGGTCCTGCTCCAGGTCTACCTGCTGCTGCTGGTGAGTAGTTTCTTTACTATGCGGGTGAAGAAAGCTACTTATCAGTGACTGTAGACTCAGGCTTCTGCTGATGGAGCTGGTACTGCTCCTGTCACCCCACCCCTTCCCATAGCAGTGGAACGTGAACGCAGAAGGCCCCCCCGGTCAGACCTGCGAGAGGATGGACAATGGCGCAGATAGGCAGTGGACAACTGACTACATAGGATGTATCTGTAGTAGTTCAGTTTATATTCCCTCTCAGTGGGTGTAAAAAAGGCCTCCATTCTTGACCGGTAGCAAGGGTCCAACAAGGTGGAGAGCCAGAAGTCATCCCTCTGCTGAATGGCGATGAAAAATGGAAGTCACAGCAGCATATCCAGTGCGTCTTTTATTGGAAGCCTTGAGTGCACACACAAACAAAGTACGACGTTTCAGCTACGCAGTAGCCTTTGTCAAGTATACACATATTCTATATATGGCCATGTTAACCTCCTCTGGCTTAACAATAAACTGCCACACCGCCGAGTAGGTGATTTTCTCCCAACAGTCCGCACTGACTGACTGCTACCGCCGCTGCCTCCGTGAACTTCTGCACCACTACTTCCCGGGCAGGTAGGCTGCTGAAAAGCAAGTGGTCTACCCCGGGTTTGGCTCCCAAACTGCAACTGCTGCCACCCTGCTGACTCCCAGCCATGCTACCACCTTGCTGGTTCAGCCGCTGCCTCACAGGCAAGCTGCCACCCTCTTTTACTGATGATGATGATGCTCCTTCTGCACCCGTCTCCTAAGTGTGATTGGCTTCATCATCATCGAGTAGTGTCTGCACGTCACTGATTTCCTCCTCAACAGTCTCTGGGTCAGGAGCCTGACCGCTCGCAACACCACCTCCCATGCCACTCTCCTCATCACTACTTTCCTTCCTAGCGGAGGAAGCGGCAGATGTCTCCTCCAGATCTTGGCTATGCAGTAGGTGCTGACTGTCCTCTAGTAGCTCTTGCTTGCTGAAAAGTGGAGCTGTGCCCACAGCATATAATACTTCTTGCGGTTAGGGAACAGAAAAGGACAGAGGCAAGTTGAGGACAGGTGAGGGCACAGGGCCTGCTCCCGGGCCATGCCAACTAAGGGTTTTGTATGACGAACCCACTGACTGTTGGCTGGGGGTGTCTGATGTCACTTGGGATGAAGTGGATGACCAAGTTAACCAATCACGAACCACTGGGTTGCTGGTCAAGGCACGACCACTAGATGACACCGGGAGCCAGTGGCGTAGTGTGGGTTGCCAGCACCTGGGGAAAGCCAAGTATTGCGCACCCCCAACCTGTGGCCATGTCCCTTTTTACAGATAATCTAGTAGATATCACTTGCAGTCACACGTAACACCACAGATAACACAGTGATAACTCTCTGAGTACAGATAACGTAGTAGATAGGTGTGAGCCCCCAGAATTCAGAACACGCACAGTGTGACATGAAGTCTGGGGCCAGGCTGCTACAGTGTGGGCCAAATTATATATCCACCCTCCCATCACTACAGAATATACAGGGTTATACAGCGCCCCATACCTCTTACATCCAGTGATGTCTCCTTTGATTTAGATGTTCTCTTTCTTCATCTTCTCTTTCAGACCTTCAAATCAGACCACCATTTTTCAGCCATTTCTCGTCTCAGTTTGACAAAAAAAAAAATGGTGTACAGTCGTGGCCAAAAGTTTTGAGAATTACATAAATATTGGAAATTAGAAAAGTTTCTGCTTAAGTTTTTATAATAGCAATTTGAATATAATCCAGAATGTTATGAAGAGTGATCAGATGAATTGCATAGTCCTTCTTTGCCATGAAAATTAACCTTATCCCAAAAAAACCTTTCCACTGCATTTCATTGCTGTCATTAAAGGACCTGCTGAGATCATTTCAGTAATCGTCTTGTTAACTCAGGTGAGAATGTTGACGAGCACAAGGCTGGAGATCATTATGTCAGGCTGATTGGGTTAAAATGGCAGACTTGACATGTTAAAAGGAGGGTGATGCTTGAAATCATTGTTCTTCCATTGTTAACCATGGTAACCTGCAAAGAAACGCGTGCAGCCATCACTGCGTTGCATAAAAATGGCTTCACAGGCAAGGATATTGTGGCTACTAAGATTGCACCTCAATCAACAATTTATAGGATCATCAAGAACTTCAAGGAAAGAGGTTCAATTCTTGTTAAGAAGGCTTCAGGGCGTCCAAGAAAGTCCAGCAAGCGCCAGGATCGTCTCCTAAAGAGAATTCAGCTGCGGGATCAGAGTGCCACCAGTGCAGAGATTGCTCAGGAATGGCAGCAGGCAGGTGTGAGCGCATCTGCACGCACAGTGAGGCGAAGACTTTTGGAAGATGGCCTGGTGTCAAGAAGGGCAGCAAAGAAGCCACTTCTCTCAAAAAAAAACCATCAGGGACAGATTGATCTTCTGCAGAAAGTATGGTGAATGGACTGCTGAGGACTGGGGCAAAGTCATATTCTCTGATGAAGCCTCTTTCCGATTGTTTGGGGCATCTGGAAAAAGGCTTGTCCGGAGAAGAAAAGGTGAGCGCTACCATCAGTCCTGTGTCATGCCAACAGTAAAGCATCCTGAGACCATTCATGTGTGGGGTTGCTTCTCATCCAAGGGAGTAGGCTCACTCACAATTTTGCCCAAAAACACAGCCATGAATAAAGAATGGTACCAAAACACCCTCCAACAGCAACTTCTTCCAACAATCCAACAACAGTTTGGTGAAGAACAATGCATTTTCCAGCACGATGGAGCACCGTGCCATAAGGCAAAAGTGATAACTAAGTGGCTCGGGGACCAAAACGTTGACATTTTGGGTCCATGGCCTGGAAACTCCCCAGATCTTAATCCCATTGAGAACTTGTGGTCAATCCTCAAGAGGCAGGTGGACAAACAAAAACCCACTAATTCTGACAAACTCCAAGAAGTGATTATGAAAGAATGGGTTGCTATCAGTCAGGAATTGGCCCAGAAGTTGATTGAGAGCATGCCCAGTCGAATTGCAGAGGTCCTGAAAAAGAAGGGCCAACACTGCAAATACTGACTCTTTGCATAAATGTCATGTAATTGTCGATAAAAGCCTTTGAAACGTATAAAGTGCTTGTAATTATATTTCACTACATCACAGAAACAACTGAAACAAAGATCTAAAAGAAGTTAGCAGCAAACTTTGTGAAAACTAATATTTGTGTCATTCTCAAAGCTTTTGGCCACGACTGTACTACTTTTACAACAACCTCCCATCTTCTGGACAAACTATCCTACCACCCCCAATACTATGCCACTGTGCTCCCCAATACTATACTGCAGGAACAGATAAACCCCCCTGAAAATACTAGTGCCACACATATAATGCCCCCTTCAATAATTATTGGAACACACTGCCCTAAAATAACTGCCCCTGACACTATTAGTGTAAACATAATGTCCCCCAAAAATAATTGTGGTAAGCTGATACTGTGCCAAGGTGCCACTACAGTAATAGTGCTCCGAAAAGTCCCACCAATAGTAATAATTCTCTGCTAGAACGCACATGGTAGTAATAGTGCCCCTACAGTGCCCCCAACATTTCCCTACTGTGCCCCAGAAGTAATAATGCCCCCATAGTGCCCATACTAGTAATCATGTTCCCCATAGAACCCCAGTAGTAATAAAGCCCACCATAATGCCTCCCATTAGTAATAATTCTCCTTATAATGTGACAGTACAAAAAATGCTTCATTATAATGTGTGCTAGTGCAAAAAATACCCCATTTTAATGTCCCCGTAGTGCCCCCATAATGTTCCAGTATAAAATACCCCTATATAGTGCCCCCGGTAAATGCCCCCATAGTGTTCCTCTCCCCCTTCCTCCTAGTGCCCCCCATAATGTACCAGTATAAAATACCCCATATATAGTGCCCCAGTAGATGCCCTCAGTGTCCCCCATAATTTGCAAGTATAAAATACCCCTTCTTAGTGCGCCCTGTAAATGACCCCATAGTACTTCTCTCCCCCCTTCCTCATAGTACCCACCATAATGTGTCCCAGTATAAAATGCCCCTATACAAAGCCCCCCATATAAAATACCCCTTCTTTGTGGCCTCAGTAGAAGCCCCATAGTGTTCCTCTCCCCCCTTCTCCCACAGTGCCCCCCATATCAAATAGCCCTTCTTTGTGGCCTCAGTAGATGCCCCCATAGTGCCACCCAATAATGTGCCAGTAAAAAGTGACCCCTTAGTGCCCCCCAATAATGTGCCAGTAAGAAGTGCCACCATAGATGCCCCCACAGTGTCCCCCAATAATGTGCCAATAAGAAGTTCCCCCATAGATGCCCCCCAATAATATGCCAGTAAGGAGTGCCCCCATAGATGCCCTCCCAATCATGTGCCAGTAACAAGTGCCTTCATAGATGCCCCCCCAATCATGTGCCAGTAACAAGTGCCCCCCAATCATGTGCCAGTAACAAGTGCCACACCATAGATGCCCCCCAATCATGTGGCAGTAACAAGTGCCCCCCATAGATGCCCCCCGAATCATGGGCCAGTAACAAGTGCCCCCCAATCATGTGCCAGTAAGAAGTGCCGCCCCATAGATGCCCCCCCCAATCATGTCCAATCATGTGCCAGTAACAAGTGCCCCCATAGCGCTCCTCTCCGTATTGTACCATATTAAAAAAATAAACACTTATATTTACAGCCAGGTCCATAAATATTGGGACATCGACACAATTGTAACATTTTTGGCTCTATACACCGCCACAATGGATTTGAAATGAAACGAACAAGATGTACTTTAACTGCAGACTGTAAGCTTTAATTTGAGGGTATTTACATCCAAATCAGGTGAACGGTGTAGGAATTACAACATTTTACATATGTGACTCCCATTTGTTAAGGAACCAAAAGTAATGGGACAATTGGCTTCTCAGATGTTCCATGGCCAGGTGTGTGTTATTCCCTCATTATCCCAACTACAATGAGCAGATAAAAGGTCCAGAGTTAATTTCAAGTGTGCTATTTGCATTTGGAATCTGTTGCTGTCAACTCTCAATATGAAATCCAAAGAGCTGTCACTATCAGTGAAGCAAGCCATCATTAGTCTGAAAAAACAAAACAAACCCATCAGAGATATAGTAAAAACATTAGGCGTGGCCAAAACAACTGTTTGCAACATTCTTAAAAAGAAGGAACGCATCGGTGAACTCAGCAACACCAAAAGACCACGGAGAACAACTGTGGTGGATGACCGAAGAATTCTTTCACTGGTGAAGAAAGCACCCTTCACAACAGTTGGCTAGATCAAGAACACTCTCCAGGAGGTAGGTGTATGTGTGTCAAAGTCAACAATCAAGAGAAAACTTCACCAGAGTGAATACAGAGGGTTCACCACAAGATGTAAACCATTGGTGAGCCTCAAAAACAGGAAGGCCAGATTAGAGTTTGCTGAACGACATCTAAAAAAGCCTTCACAGTCCTGGAACAACATCCTATGGACAGATGAGACCAAGATCAACTTGTACCAGAGTGATGGGAAGAGAAGAGTATGTAGAAGGAAAAAAACTGCTCATGATCCTAAGCATACCACCTCATCAGTGAAACATGGTGGTGGTATTGTCATGGCGTGGACATGTATGGCTGCCAATGGAACTGGTTCTCTTGTATTTATTGATGATGTGACTGCTGACAAAAGCAGCAGGATGAATAATGAAGTGTTTCGGGCAATATTATCTGCTCATATTCAGCCAAATGCTTCAGAACTCATTGGACGGTGCTTCACAGTGCAGATGGACAATGACCCAAAGCATACTGCAAAAGCAACCAAAGAGTTTTTTAAGGGAAAGAAGTGGAATGTTATGCAATGGCCAAGTCAATCACCTGACCTGAATCTGATTGAGCATGCATTTCACTTGCTGAAGACAAAACTGAAGGGAAAATGCCCCAAAAACAAGCAGGAACTGAAGACAGTTGCAGTAGAGGCCTGGCAGAGCATCACTAGGGATGAAACCCAGCGTCTGGTGATGTCTATGCGTTCCAGACTTCAGGCTGTAATTGACTGCAAAGGATTTGCAACCAAGTATTAAAAAGTGAAAGTTTGATTTATGATTATTATTATGTCCCATTACTTTTGGTCCCTTAACAAGTAGGCGGCACATATGCAAACTGTTGTAATTCCTACACTGTTCACCTGATTTGGATGTAAATACCCTCAAATTGAAGCTGACAGTCTGCAGTTAAAGCACATCTTGTTTGTTTCCTTTCAAATCTATTGTGATGGTGTATAGAGCCAAAAATGTTAGAATTGTGTCAATGTCCCAATATTTATGGACCTTACTCCATCAGGCTCAGGCAGTGTACGGCTCAGGCAGTGTGATGACGTCATTGCGCCGCCTGCACCGGCCTCTGATAGGGCGGATCCTTGCATGTGGATGCTTGTTCACTGTGTTTGTGAGTATTATGAAACCTTTTAAAAGAATTTATCCTTGGTGGATCTTTACTATGTGCACGATAATCTAACCTCCGCAGAAGGATCGCTCTTGATGAGACTATCCTTGCTGGGACTCGGATGTTTGGTTGCATAAGAGGAACCTGCTACAATCTGACCTAACTTCGAAGCTTCTGCTTATTCTTGGCAGTGCGATCACCTTTATGGAAAAAGTATCAGAGGAACGGGGAAGGGAGACGCCTCTCCCTCTCCTGCCCAGCCACAGCACATCCATCTGTATCGCTGTGCTGAGGAATGCGATACAGATTAATATGAAGATGAGTGCTTCCACAATGGAATCAATGATCTCCCTGTGAAATGCTGCCATCCCTCACTTGTCACCAAGGCCTTGCCGTCTGAGGCAATCGCCTCACCTTGCCTAATTTGCGGTGGTGCCCTGCTGGCGCCCCCTGCAGTTTTGCGCCCGGGGAATTGCCCCCCCACCCCCACTTCCCCCATGCCAAGCCACTGCCGGGAGCTCAGGCTTCTCGCTGCGACTCCTGCTGTCACGCCCCCTTACTCTGCTGGGACCTCTGCCTGTGCCAGAAACATTTATGCCTCTGCCACTCCTCTGTGCATGGCCTGGCACTTCTCTGTCTGACATACTTTTAGCTGAACTAAATAAATTAAAAGCAAATTAAAACACCCCTAAAAACTGCTTTTGCAATAAATAACTGCACCAGTGAAGTGCATATATTTTTTTCTTTCTGTATTGAAATAGACCAGTAATTGCTTTTACCACAAATAACTGCACCTGTGAAGTGCGTATATATTTTTTTCTGTACTGAAATAGGCCAGTAAACGCTTTTAACTCATATAACTGCAGTAGTGAACTGAGAATATAATTTTCTTTTCTTACTGAAATAGGCCAGTAAACGCTGTTAGCAGAAATAAATGCACCAGTGAAGTACGTATATATTTTTCTTTCTGTACTGAAATAGGCCACTAAACGCTTTTGCCACAAATAAGTGCACCACTGAAGTGCTTATATGTTTTTCTTTCTGTTCAATTTCAACACATATAACAGTGAACTGAGAAAATATTTTTCTTTCTGTACTGAAATAGGCCAGTAAACGCTTTTAACAGAAATAAATGTAGAAGTGAACTGAGAATATACTTTTCTTTTTGTACTGAAATAGGCTACTAAACACTGTTGGCAGAAATAAATGCACAAGTGAAGTGCGTATATATTTTACTTACTGTACTGAAATAGGCCAATAAACGCGTTTAACACATATAACTGCATAAGTGAACCGAGAATTTTTTTTTTGCACTTAAATAGGCCACTAAATGCTTTTAGCTGAAATAAATGCACCAGTGAAGTGCATATTTTTTTTTCCTTTTTGTATTGAAATAGGACACTGAATGCTTTCACCACATATAACTGCAGAAGTGAAATGCGTATATATTTTTCCTTTTTTGTACTGAAATAGGCCACTAAACTCTTTCTACACAAATAACTGCAGAAGTGAAATGCTTATATATTTTTCTTTTTCCACAGATATAAGCCACTAAAGGCTTTTCAACATAGCGCTGTATAATGGCTATTTGGATCCCCAAATAATGTTTCCCTGCACTTGTAAATCACTATTTTTTTACAATGAGGTTTTTCTAGCACTGTCCAAAGCGACTTCAGATGTCTCTCCCTGCACTAAGATGCTGTGAAATGATTCCTCCCTATCCTAAATCTGTTTTTCAGTTATTTTTTTCACATTGAGGTTTTTCCTATTGCTGCCCTTAGCGCCTTCTCACATCTGTCCCTGCACTCATAACGCTGGAAAATGTCTGACTCTAAGATGGCTGCCGTATTTATAGGGCTGTGACATCACAGGGCTGGCTGGCTGCTGATTGGCTTTTCAGAGTTCCTTGCCCCATGTCCTCACACATGTAGCCGCCATTGTCACCGCCACTTTAGGAAAAATTGCGATTGCATTCGTTGTGAATCAAATTTTTCCTGAAATTCGGATCGAATTCCACTTTGTCTGATTCGATTCGCTCATCTCTAATTAAGAACATGCCATTGAGAAGACTAAAGGCACAAACAGAACTTACAACATCCGGGGAAAAGACTACTCTTATGGTCTTTCTTAGCCCACCTTTGATTGTAAGCAGTGGAATTACTAAGACAAAATGAACCACAAGTTTGTTAGTTCTAGACACTGAGTGTATATCCGTTACTAAACTCAAATTCCCTAAGACATGGTTTACAGAGATCTGTGTTCTGTTATAATGTAGTCCTTTACACTTATCTGAAGCTGACAATAGAGTAAATCTCCAAACATTGAATCTCCATTCATGGAATGTTCAAAACTGTCTCTTGATCCACTTAGCAATACTCATAAACCTTCCAGAAAAACAAATTTTTGGGTACATTTCCATAAGACCTGCCACTTCTAGATCCTCTTCTTAGAACAGTCCTGTGAAAAAGGGTATGATTGTGAGGTTCTCATTAATATCATTTTCTTCTGGATTTGTTCCACAAATAACCTATTACTCTTTAATGATGAGAATACCAGTTTTTACAATGCAGTGGATTTTTCAGCTTTCCCTCAACTCTGACCAATCTCACTGTCCCAGTCTCCCAGCCGCTGAAAAACACCTCCACAGCATAATTCTCCCATCTGCACAATAGTTACTCAGCCAGAGTGACTATTGGTTTCTTGGTTACCTTTCTTTACAAGATCCTTTCCCCCTTATTATTTGGTTTGGTAGGGTGGCCAGCTCTAGGAAAAGTCCTAGCTGTTCCAAACTTCTTTAATTTAAGAATTATGGAGGCCACTATGCTGTTCGGAACTTTCAGTGGAGCAGAATTTTTTTTGTATTCTCCAGTTTTGTGCCTCCGCACAATCCTGTCTCTGAGCTCTACACGCAGTTCTTTTCTAATCATGGCTTGGTTTTCAGTCAGGTATGCATTGTCGGCTTACATAGACAGGGTTGTTTCTTTCTAAATCATGTCCAATCAACTGAATTTACCACGGGTGGATGTTGATGAAAGATCTGAATACTTATGTCCAGATGAAATTTTAGTTTTTCCTTTTTAATAAATTTGTAAACATTTCTAAAATCTGGTTTTCATTTTTTTTTTTTTATTAGGAGGTATTCAGTGCAGATTGATGAGTCAAAGTCAAAATGAATTTTTATATTTTAACAAAAGGCCGCAACATAACAAAATGTGAAAAAAAAGTGTATACTGTATGTGATCTGACTATGAGGGCTAGCTGATAACAAAGAAGACATTGCTCAAGGATTCTTACATTAAATCAAGCCTTTTACAAACTAATTACAAATAATTGATATTGTACTTTGGCAATGCTAATCTTATAAATGTAGTTGACACTGTAACAATTAAGTCTTAATTAAATCACCTATTATTATGCCTATTAAGTCAAGAGATCTAAACCCAGTGCTCATGATTAGATGAAGGATCAATAGGGACATTTTTAACCGAATGGATGATCAACAGCTGTAAACAAATCACTATCATTCAAGTGAAATAGACTGAAACACATTAAAATTTATTGAAGATGGCACTTAGTAGCACCCCAGGTAAAACTGATCATTGGAAGCCATTCAGATGTCAAGTTTTCTGGTGCAGAATTACTAAACAAAAGACCATTAAAGAAAACCGTAGTGTGTGTGACAGACTGCGTGAACAAGTTGTGGGTGGAATCTATATATTTCTCTAAGATTTATAGCTCCTGTGAGTTCCTCTCTGCAAGAGTTTTGTCTCAAAGCTGGTAGTAGGGTTTGTTTGCTGGAAACGGGAGAAAATGGTAAGCCTCCATGCAGTAGTCCTGATTTTGGAGTTATCTAAATTGATTAATTAGGGATCAGGTACAGTGGCCATTAAAAAGTTTGCAGCTCAGTCAAGACAAAGCTCTCTCAGCCAGGGAAAGAAGTTGGTGCAGTTGGTCCGGTGAAATCACCCATCAACATGCATATGAGGCTGCATGGACTGCGTTATTTGTGCTTATATATGGCAACAAGTATAAGCACTACGCCAGTAACCATTCTTCACAACTTTTTGGAAAGTCAAAGATGGACGCTTATTTGGAGATAGATCAATTTTTGTCATATATACCAATACACTTCAATTTAAACATTAGCACAAAATCCATCTGAATATAGTTTTTTGTTAAGATCCAAATTGCACCAATTAATGGAATCATATGCAAATTGCAATCTAACATTCAGTTAGGAACCAGACAGTATGCAGGGTGGAGCAGGACACCAGTCTCAACGTCAGACCAGTGCGAGCAGGTGGTCGGTTGGATTGCAGCAGAAAATGATTCCAGTTGGTTAAGCACCACCCTTTCTTCCACAAAGTCCAGTCTCAGTAGCCAAGAGTCTGGTCAACAGAATCCTCGTCCTGATCCTCCTTCCTCCCACCATGGAGAGTCTTTGCAAACAAGTGATCCCACACTCGGATATTCCGAGGAGCTCTTTTGAGCACGATTCCTTAATTTGGGCCTCTCGCCAAGCCCGCTTGAAGAGGGACATGAGGAGATCTTGTGCCATGATTCCCAAACTTTGGAGCATCCGCAGTCAAAAGAAGATGGCAATGGGGAACGGCAATTAGTGTTTCACGAGGTGGATGATGATAAGACACAGTTGCCAATAAATCAACGGCAATTAGTGTCTCAAGAGGATGATGATGAGGATGAGACACAGTTGTCAATAAGTGAGGTTGTTGTTAGGTCAACAAGTCAGGAGGATGACCAGAGTGAGGAAGTGGAAGAGGAGGTAGTGGACGAGGAAATCACTGACCCAACCTGGGAAGGAGGCAAGCTAAGCGAGGACAGCAGTACAGAGAAGGAGGGATCCGCAGCACCACAACAGGCTGGAAGAGGTAGTGGGGTGGCAAAAGGAAGAAGGCAGTCCACACCTAAGAGGCCCGCAAATGTTCCCCAGAGCACACCCTTGAGGAAATCTTCCTTGCCAAGGGGTAGGTGTTCCGCAGTCTGGCGCTGTTTTGATGAAAGTGCGGACGATAAAAGAATTGTCATTTGCAACCTGTGCAGTACCAAAATGAACAGGGGCATGAACACTAGCAACCTCAACACCACCAGCATGATCCGCCACATGGCATCAAAGCACCCTAATAGGTGGGCAGAACACCTGAGCCCACAATCAGTGTCTGCGGGTCACACCACCGCCTCCTCTTCCCCTGTGTTACGTGCTGGCCAATCCCCTGTCCAAGACGCAGGCCCGGATGCCTCTCGCCCTGCACCTGGACCATCGCAAGCACTATCAGCTAGCACAGCCACTTCTGTGTTCCAGCGCAGCGTACAGATGTCTATACCCCAGGCCTTTGAACGAAAGCGCAAATACCCAGCCACCCAGCCACAGGCCATAGCACTAAATGCGCACCTTTCCAAATTGCAGCCTGATGGCGGCGGCTGTCCCTTGTTACTCAGTCCCCAGCTGCCACTATTTTGACTGGTGTTCCATCCCCGCCTTACACCAGCATGTGTCCCGTAACATCACCTGTGCCCTGACCAACGCAGTGATTGGGAAGGTCCACTTAATGACTGACACATGGACAAGTGCTTGTGGCCAGGGACGCTACATTTCCCTGACGGCACACTGGGTGAAAGTTGTAGCGGCCGAGAGTGAGTTGCACCCTGGGATGGCACAGGTGCTACCGACGCCAAGGATTGCGGTCCCTATTTCCGCCACCCCCTACATTAGTGGCTGCAACCCCCCCTTCTCCTCCTCCACCTCCTCCTACACTTCCACCTCTGAATTGTCATCTTGCAGCACCAGCCAGCCATCAGTCAGTAGCTGGAAGCAGTGTAGCACTGCAGTGGGGAAGCGGCAACAGGACGTGCTGAAGCTAATTTGCTTAGGTGACAAACAGCACACCGCCCCAGAGCTGTGGCAGGGTATAAGGGACCAGACTGAGCTGTGACTCTCGCCACTCAACCTACAACTAGGCATGGTTGTGTCTGATAATGGCCGTAACTTGGTGGCACACATACCAAGCCTAGGCCACGTGTTAAACTTAGTGGTTCAGCGGTTTGTCAAAACCTACCCCAATTTGCCTGAGCTACTGGTGAAGATGCGCCGCATGTATGCCCATTTCCAAAAGTCTGCCGGTCTGGCAGCGCTGCAGCAGCAATTGCTGGCTCACTGACTGTTGTGCGACGTGAGCATGCACTGGAACTCCACGTTCCACATGTTGGCCAGGCTTTGTGAGCAGCAGAGGACAGTAGTGGAATACCAGCTGCAACATGTTCATCGCCTTTCCAGTCAGCTTCCGCTCTTAACAAGCGAGGAGTGGGAATGGATGTCTGACCTCTGTGAGGTTTTACGCAACTTTAAAGAATCAACACAGATGGTGAGCGGCGATGCCGCTATTATCACCATAACCATCCCACTTCTGTGTCTATTGAAACACTTGCTGCTCACAATGAAGGCGGACACTTTGCATGTGGAAGAGGTGAAAATGGGGAAAGACAGTACAGAGGGTGATAGCCAGTAGTGATGGCATGCTGCCTTGCTTTGAAATGGTAGCAGCATTTGTTTCTCAGGCGCCCTCTCCGAAATCGAACAATGATTCACCTTCTCCCGTGGTCACCATGTTAGGCCATAAAAGAACATCGAAAGTTGATAGGGAAGATATCAAAATGGATTGTGGACGTGCGATCAGGCAGAAGTTATCTAGAGTCAACAAAGCGGCAGCAGGGCCTCTCCTGTATAACGTTTCCTTATCCAAAATACCGCAGTGACATTCCCTGTAATTTTATATTGCTAATTCCAATAACAGGGCATCTTAAGAGTCCTGTATTGTTATTTAGCGTCAACACCTCCAAGAGTCAGGAGAAATTTGCGCGCCCCCCGCTTGCCTTCCTTGGATGTGGTAGCCATTTGTCAGGCTACGTCTCCTGAATCAAACACTGATTCCCCGTTACCGGTAGTTTACAATTGTTTTGAGCTGACTATTACATGGACAGTTGATAGGCAGACATCCGAATGGATCGTCGCTGTCACGTGGACGTGCCATCGACCCCAGGTTAACTAGAGTCACCAAATCGGCAGCAGGCCACCGCCCATAATGTTTTAGATGGTCATATCAGCAGGCCATTGCGCCTAATGTTTTGAGGGTCACCAGCAGGCCATCAATGATAATTTTTTAAGGGTGTGTATGATGCACTCCTTTTTGTGTATTGGAGCGCCGGTTCATTGTAATTTTTGCCAGCCCTTTCACTTAGTGCATAGGCTTTATGAGTGTAGGAGTCCCACTACCTGAACAATTGTAACACAATGTGAATGAGGCCCTCCTTTATATGATATACAGGCTGTTTCGGAGTGCCTCTTCCTTGTAATTTTTTGCAGCACTTGCAATTTATATACAATTTAATATACAGGAAAGCATGTTTCCTAACAATTTTTACTGTAACATTTTTTTGGGCGGTTTTGTGTGTATTTTGGTCAGTCTGTAAAAGTGGGGTACAACGCGGACAAAATGGTTTCCCGCAGCGACCATGCTTCCAGACATCGTCCCCATGCTGTTCCCGATCTATTTTGGTGGTGTTTCTGTTACTTTATGACCTTTTCCAATGGACCAGGAACCTCCCCTCTTCCAAGCAGGGGGTGCCTGGTTGTCTCCCATTGACTTCCATTATACTCGAATACTTTGGTGCTCGCTCATCACTAGCGGTCACTGAATAACAGTTTACTGTAGGCCAGTGGAGTACAGGCCCCAAAAATTAGGCATTCACCTGACAGAAAAGAACAAGTGATTATGTGGCTGAAGGTATATTAGGCGGTCACTGAATACAATTTTACTGTAAGCCAGTGGAGTACAGGCCCTAAAAATTAGGCATTCACCCTGATGTAGTCGGAACGTGTTATACACTGTCCACTATTTAGTTTCTGGTGCTAGTTTCAGTGGAGGTGCCAGGTATCGAACCTCCACCCATCTGATACAGATGACATGATGGAATGGACACTTCTACTGTATAAAAAATAATAATTATATCACAAATTAACAACTAGGGATGAGCGAACCCGTGGAAGTTCAGGTTCGCCGGGTTCGGACGAACTTCAGGTCAAAGTTCAGGACCCGAACTTGACCCCGAACCCGGATCCCATTGAAGTCATTGGGGACCTGAACTTCACTTTGATATTTTCCGTTATAACATGGTTGTAGCTGAAAATAATAGCATTCTTAAGACAGAATGCAAAAGAGTATGGCAGTTAA
Source organism: Bufo bufo (assembly GCF_905171765.1). NCBI lineage: Eukaryota > Metazoa > Chordata > Amphibia > Anura > Bufonidae > Bufo > Bufo bufo. The sequence continues at coordinate 607,639,236 of NC_053391.1, forward strand.
GTGGTTAAAAAAAATACCTCATACACTTGATTGCGCTGCCGCAGTGTCTTCTATCAGCAGGACCTGCCAAATGACCTGCAATGACGTCACCGCACTCACCGCGGTGATGTCATCGCAGGTCCTTTTGCAGGTACTGCTGAAAGAAGATAGAAGACGTGCGGCAGCACGATCAAGTGAATGATGCAAGTTTTTGTTTTTTTTTTACCCCTAAATTTCCATACTCTTTTGCATTCTGTTTTAAGCATGCTATTATTTTCCGCTATAACCATGTTATAACGGAAAATAATAAAATGACCCAAATACCAAACGTGGACTTCAGTGAAAAAGTCCAGGTTCAGGTCCAGGTACGCGAACTCGCAAAGTTCAGTACAAACCCGAACTTTGCAGTTTGGGCTCGCTCATCCTTATTAACAACCTACATGTCTATAGCAAAATTTATTGGATGGTTTTGTGAATATAATTTTCTATGTATTCTACTTCCTGTCATGGCTCTTTAACTTCTTATATTTTTACTTTTAGCACATCAAACAGTCTTGCTTAACTTTCTCAGTTAGACCATCGGTGCGGGCAGAAACTGCCCCTTGCAGTGACTCAACTACAGCATCACACATTACATTCACCGATGCAATGCTCTTCTCTGGGCATCTTTGTCTAGGCATATCAAAGAAACAATAGAGCTGTTATACTGTTATTCCAGTTCTATACCTACTATTATCATGAGGATTACCCTTCAGATAACATCTTCCACTTACAATAGCAGTAAACTGTCAGTGAATTACCCATCTATATAGGAGTTTTATCTCTCTATGTTGACTGCTACAGAAGGACAGCTGAGCAGCAGTACCCCAGAATAAACAGTAGACAGAGCCTTCTGCTTCAACTGCATGGTTTCCAGTGATGACCAGTGATGAGCGGCAGGTGCAATATTCGAATTTGCGATATTTCGCGAATATTTGGGAGAATATTCGTCATATATTCGCGATTTCGAGAATTTGTGATCTCGTCATTAATTTCTTGATTGCGAAAATCGGCAATTGGAAAATTTGCGATAAAACCTCGTGATCCAAAAATTCACGATCAACACTACTCCTAAAGTCAAAGATATTGCAGCCTTCTCATTGGCCCACAAGCAATAAGCAGTGAGGGATCATGGGTACTAATGAAAAAAAATCTAGAATATTCGCAATTACGAAGATATAGCACTATATTCTAGATATTCACGAATTCTCGAAGTGCCAATATTCGTGAATCGCGATAAAAATTCACGATTAGAATATTCACGATCAACACTAGTGCTGACAGCTATAACAAACAGCTGAATGGTGGGGGTTCAGGGTGTTAGACTTATTCTGAGAATAAGTCATCAATATCTAAGTCCCGGAAACCACTTTAAAAGAGTCTAAAGAAGGAAAGGAGTGGCCCACCTGTCCTGATCGCTACTGTAAATTATAAAAAAGCCTCCTAATATAGATGATAATAGACCTAAAGGGATTAAAACCAGTTGAGTCTTGATGAATCAAACCAGAAATAGATAAACCTAATCTGTTCACCAAAGCATTTGATGGTAATTTATCAATTAGTTATGTAATATGAAGATAAAAGTCTAACAAACTTCAAATATCTTAAACAAAAACTCCTACAGTTGTGTTCCAAATTATTCAACCCCCAATGCTGTAAAGGGTTTTAGGGAATTTAGTGAACATTTGTAATTGTGTTCAGAATGAAATCTTACAAGGACTCTTTAAAGAACCAAATGCAACTAAAATGACATCAATTGTTTTTGTAATACAGTATTAAATGTTTTTTTTTGTGATTTCTTCATTGACACAATTATTCAACCCCTTAAAGACTACCACTCTTAAGAACAGAGGTTCATTCAAGTGTTTTCGATCAGGTATTGAAAACACCTGTGGATGTCAAGGAGCAGCAATCAAGCATAATAAGCACCAATTAGGCAGATTTAAAAGGACTGTGATACTCAGCTCCTTCTAGACATTTTACTGGTGTGTTTACAAACATGGTGAAGTCAAGAGAATGGTCCAGGAAGACAAGAGAAGAGGTGATTTCTCTTCACAGGAAGGGCAATGGCTATAAGAAGATTGCAAAGATGTTAAACATACCAAGAGACACCATAGGAAGCATCATTCGCAAATTCAAGGCAAAGGGCACTGTTGAAACGCTACCTGGTCGTGGCAGAAAGAAGATGCTGACTTTGACTGCTGTGCGCTACCTGAAGTGCAAAGTGGAGAAAAGTCCCCGTGTGACTGCTGAGGAACTGAAAAAAGATTTGTCAGATGTGGGTACTGAAGTTTCAGTTCAGACAATAAGGCGCACAGTGCATAATGAAGGCCTCCATGCCAGAACTCCCAGACGCACCCCCTTGCTGTCTCCAAAGAATAAGAAGAGTCGACTGCAGTATGCCAAAAGTCATGTGGACAAACCACAAAAGTTTTGGGATAGTGTTCTGTGGACTGATGAAACAAAATTAGAACTGTTTGGGCCCATGGATCAACGCTATGTTTGGAGGAGGAAGAACAAGGCCTATGAAGAAAAGAACACCTTGCCTACTGTAAAGCATGGTGGGGGGTCAATCATGCTTTGGGGCTGTTTTGTTTCTACAGGTACAGGGAAGCTTCAGCGTGTGCAAGGTACCATGAATTCTCTTTAGTACCAGGAGATATTGGATGAAAATGTGATGCAGTCCGTCACAAACCTGAGGCTTGGGAGACGTTGGACCTTTCAACAGGACAATGATCCCAAGCATACCTCCAAGTCCACTAGAGCATGGTTGCCGATTAAAGGCTGGAACATTTTGATGTGGCCATCGCAGTCACCAGACTTAAATCCGATTGAGAACCTCTGGTGGGACTTAAAGAAAGCAGTTGCAGCGCGCAAGCCTAAGAATGTGACTGAACTGGAGGCTGCAAGACACTTGTGTCAAGCTATGCTTCACGTTTAAAAGCTGTTATAACTGGAAAAAGATGTTGTACTAAGTACTAAGATTGAATGTCACTTGGGGGTTGAATAAAACTGATAATGATGTGAGCACAAAAAAGACATTTGTGGTTATTTCATTATAAATGTTATGTTATATTTGTCTGACTTACAAGTGCCTCTTTGATTTAATTGTAAACAAGATGACTGAAATGATCAAAATCAATGTCAAACTGGCCAAAACACTCAATTTCAGTGGGGGTTGAATAATTTTGAAAACAACTGTATATATACTACAGATATTAGTCACATTAACATCATCAACAATTCATTATTTCATCAGCTAGTCCTCAAAATCCTCTGCAAATGTAACATTTAACCCAAACTAGAAAAACATGTATTATTCCATTATTCCAAATGTAAAAGAAAAATGCAATTCAGCTGCATGATTTACTCCAGAAAGCAATAACTTGTATGAAAAGAATAGTGGTGACTTAGGTCAGATCATGTTTTGATGTAATCTGCATTGACGCTCAGATTAATTATCCCACTTGACAGAGAAAATGTTCTCTCTGTGTACAGTTAAAAGCATATAATGGAAAGGCAGCTGCAGGACCCGAGGTTAAAAGAGAGACATAATATAAATCTAAATATCTAAATTATATGTTAGACAATAATATCAGTACATGACGGAGACACATCTATGCTGTTCCCACCACGTTCTTATCAAACCAGATTACATTAGACTTCTGAATGTGTCTTAATTACAGTATTTACTGTAATGTATTTGGGGCCATAGTAAACTTTCCATATTTTACATTTCTGTTATATTTGACAACATGTTTCTCCAACGATTTCCATCTCTGCTACCATATCAATCTTCACAGTTGAGAAATTGACCTAAATTTATTTTTTTCTATTTGCAATAAAATGTAGAACTATTTAGAGTCACTGTACTTTCACACAACTTTACATAAATCAATAGTAAAAGCAACCACCAGAAACTTTGTAATATGTTTTATCAGTGAGAAATGTGTAGTTCTCATGTTATCAACTGTTTACCTCTTTCCTCTTGACTAGAGATGAGCGAATTTCAGGTTATGATATTCGTTCGCGCTTCGTTTACTGGTAAAAGGTGAATTGCGTTATGGATTCCATCACCACGGACCATAATTCAATTCTATGATGGAATGCATAACGGAATGCCTTTAGAGGCATTCCGTTATTCATTCCGTTATAATAGAAGTCTATGGGCTGCAAAATAGATCCATCCCGTTTCCGTTATGCAGGAGAGGTCCCCCCGGCATAACAGAAACAGAAAGGATCAGTTTGGCAGCCCATAGACTTCTATTATGACTGAATGAATAACAGTATGTCTCTAAAGGTATTCCGTCATAGAATTGCATTATGGTCCGTCGTAACGGAATCCATAATGCAATTCACCTTTTACCAGTAAACAAAGCGTGAACGAATTTCAAAATATGAAATTCGCTCATCTCTACTCTTGACCCTTTTACTTTTACAAATGCTTTAAATTCTGCTTTGAGATGGACGAGCTCCACAGGAGGATCATATTACACATAGCAATACAAGTCTATGGATGGGGGAGGGGAAGGAGTGAACAGCAGCATGAGTGAAACGGAACTAGAAAAGAGACACTATAAAGACTGCTGCAGCTACATAGCAGATTTATATTTGAGCACAAGTGCTAATTCACAACCAGTACATGTTAGCACTTCTCTGTAATGCCCTTTGTGATCCTGGGGCATATTTCTGAGTAAGAGAAGCTTAGGAAGCAGCTTCTCCTCTACTTTCTGGGCGTGCAGTGGATAGCAACTAGTCTACACCCACCATGACTGAGAGATCTGGAAACTAGATGTTCAGCATGTACAGAGGAAAACTTCTAAAATGCCAGATACAAGTGATAGAGTGGCGATTCCGCATCTACAAACACATTGCGATTGATTAAGGATTGATTAAGGGCTCATGCACACTAACGTATTTTCTTTCCGCTTCCGTTGCATTTTGCGGACCATATGCGGAACTATTCAATTCAATTGGTATGCAAAAACAACAGAAGGTACTCCGTGTGCATTCCGTTTCCGTATTTCCGTATTTACATTCTGCAAAAAAGTAGTGCGTGTCCTATTATTGTCAGCAAATCACGGTCCGAGACCCCATTCAATTCAATGGGTCCGCAAAAAATATGGAACACACACGGAACACATCCGTATGTCATCCGTATTTCATCTGTATTTTGCGGATCCATATTGTAGAAATGCTATGCCCAGCCCATATTGCTTATGTGTTTGGTGATTAATAAGTTACTGTTTCCGTTTCTGATCTGCCAAAAACAGATCGCATATGGAAAACATAGGACTTAAATCAGAGAAGAAAATAACTCAGATACGAGACAACAGATCCCTGAAAAATGGACCGCAAAACAACAACGGTCGTGTGCATGACCCCTAATGCAGAGTTTGTTGAAAAGTTAGTGACACTTTAAGGAAGAGTATGCGCTTTGGGATGAGAACTTCATAGCAATATCAAAATGGGCCCCTGACTTTAAATGAGGTATCTAGTCCAGTGACCCTCATCATTTCATGACTTTATGGATGGGGCATTTTCAATAAAAGAAAATGCACAAAAACCACATGGTCAAAAATATAATAAATGGCATTTCATCTACAGTACATGTTATCAAGTCAGTATAATAAAATACTTATTCCTATGTTACTTTTATTTGGTGTGATTAACTGGCTTTACAACAAGGATTAAAGGGGTATTCCTATCACAGACAATGGGGGCATATCGTTAGGATATGCCTCTATTGTCTGATACATGCGTGTCCCACCTCTGGGACCCGCACAAATGCCAAGAACAGAGCGGGGAGAGCAGTGTCTGGAGGACCCCGGGTTTCCTGGGGTCTGGCCACCACCAAGCGCTCTCCCTATACAAATGAATGGAAGCGCACCGCAGTTGCTCAGCCACCGCTCCCATTAATTTCGATGGGGCCAACGGAAATAACCGAGCCAACGCTCAGGTATTTTTGGCGGCACCATTAAAATGAATGGAGGGCGGCTGTGCATACGCAGTGCTCCCTCCACCACCTTTTCCAGCTCTGTTCTTAGTGTAGGTGCGGGTCCTCGAGTTGGGATTCGCACCTATGAGACAAGCTATATGTCCCTATTGTCTGTGATGGGAATACCCCTTTAAGCACTTCCAAACTGCAAACATGAATCTACATTTTGCACCTTTAAGGCTGTGGCTACACCGCGACATCTGTCTCACAACATGTAGATCATAATATCGCATCTAATGTTTGTCAATGGGGTTGTGATGTGACACATGACATTCTGCAGCTGCCAGGTGAGATTCATACAAACTCCAGCACTGTTGGGTTTTTGGCCATAGGTCTCTACTTTTCCTTTATAGACCATAATGCAAGTTGCATGTGACTGCTACTCACCTGTCACTTTTCTGAGATTTGGCTGTGTGTTTTTACAGGTAAATCAGAGCTCTAATATGGTCGCGTAGCCTGCCTTGATGTCACACAACACACGATGCCATGTAGGCCCTGCCTAAAGGTGTCCTCTGCTGTGTATAATCTCATTTTGTTGGAAGGGTTCCAGACAAAAAAAAAGATCTCAGATTTTACTGCTGCTTGGAGCCCCAGCAATTACTTGTAGAGGAACCCAGCTGTTCTTTTGCAGCATCTCCTCTGGAGAAATGATACACTATGCAGTCTTTGATTAGGAAAAGCAGATTGGCTCCACACTTGGCTAAGCAATGGAAGCAATGGAAAACTTCCTTGGTATTTCATGGACACAGAAAAAAAAGTTGGCTTTTTTTACGGACTGTCCAGAAATTTCTGGACGGTTGGCAACCCTGTCACCCAGTCTTATTTGCCTAATAAAAATCTATTATAGGGTGCATGGCGATTCCGATACACCTGGAAATAAATGAAAGAACCAAATGGTCCTACCGCATCCACAGTTTCTGTGGTGTGTCGGCGCAATATCTGCTGGAACCGGAACAAGGTCGCTATGAAAGGAAGAATAATCATCACATAAGGGAGGGATGGTAACTGTGCCTGGTAAATCCCCAGGAGGGGGATCCCCCCACATTGTTTCTCCTTTACAGCAGAAATACCCACATTGTGCCCTTCTCACTGCAGTTTTGCCCACATGTGCACCCTCACAGTAGTTATGTCCTCCTTGTACCCACCACACAGTAGTAATGTTCTTTGTGTGGCCCCTTCACAGTAGTTATGTTCTACTTGTAACCCCCTCACAGAAGCTATTCCTCCTTGTGGCTCTTTCACAGTAGTTATGTCCTCGTTGTGGCCCCTTCACAGTAGTTATGCCTAACTTTGTGCCCTGTCACAGTACTTATACCCACTTTTTTGCCCCCTCACTATAGTTATGTCTTGATTGTTCCACCCTGGCACATTGCCGGCACTAATAGAATATGCCAATTCTTGTCCGCAATTGCGAACAAGAATAGGGCATGTTCTATCTTTTTGGGAAAGGAAATGCGGACCCGGAAGTGCGTGTCCGCATTTACGGATCGGGGCCACACATCGTGCGGCCCCATAGAAATGAATGGGTCCGCAATTCCGTTCCGCAAAATGAGGAACGGAATTGCGGATGTGTGAATGGAGCTTTAGAATCAGTTCATACTTCACTTATTTGGTCAGTAATGGGTCCAAAACTGACCAAAAACTGAAGCGTGAACTCAGTCTTACAGGTCAATGTTAGCGTCAGGTAAAAAGGACTTAACTGTGCAGTGGACCAACATATTACTACAGAGTGAAAGAGCACACTCCTTTTACACTGTCAGCTGATTCCACATAGATTGCTACAGAACCTGTTTGCCCCAAAATCAGTAGTATCAGACCGCTATTTCACCCCAATTACAGAATGAAGGTTTAACGGATTTACGTATGCATAAAAGAATGTGAACACCCCAAAAATCTTAGGGAATAAGATCAATGAACTTGAGGCTATAATGGCATCTGAGAATATAGATTTAGAGGCTGTTACTGAGACGTGGTTCAATGGGAGCAATGACTGGGATATAACAATACCAGGGTTCTCTCTATACAGGAAAGACAGAGAAGGCAAGAAGGGGGAGGGGTGGCCCTGTATGTGAAAGATAGCATGAAATCTAATTTTATACAAGTTAGCAAGACCAATTTAGAGTCAGTTTGGGTTACCTTGCAGCTTGATAATCATAAGGTAACTCGTGTAGGTGTGATATATAGACCACCTAGCCAAGTCAAAGAATTAGATGATCTACTAGTTGAGGAAATAGCTAAAATGACATTAAAGGGGGAAGTTATCATTATGGGAGACTTCAATCTTCCTGATGTAAACTGGAAAACCAAAATAGCTAGTTCTGCCAGGAGTACAGATATTCTAAATTCCCTATTGGGATTATCTCTACAGCAAGTAGTTGAGGAGCCAACACGGAAGGAGGCCATTTTAGATTTAGTATTCACAAATGGGAATTTGGTATCTGATATTACTGTAGGGGAAAGCTTGGGATCTAGTGATCACCAGTCAGTGTGGTTTACTATAAGTACAGTGACTGAGTGACACCACACAAAAACAAAAGTTTTAGATTTTAGAAAAACGGACTTTTCTAAAATTAGATTAGTGGTATACGAGTCCCTATCAGATTGGAACAGTTTCAATGGAGTCCAGGAGAAATGGGACTAATTAAAAGTGGCACCATTGAAGGCAACAGAAAATTGCATTAGGCTTGTCAGTAAAAGCAAAAAAAGGAAGAGACCACTGTGGTACTCAGCAGAAGTGGCCAAAATCATTAAAAACAAAAAGATAGCATTTAGTAATTATAAAAAATAAAAAAAATGAGAATGACAGGCAAATTTATAAGATTAGGCAGAGAGAGGCCAAACAAGTTATAAGAGCTTCTAAAGCACAGGCAGAAGAGAAATTAGCTCAGTCAGTGAAAAAAGGCGATAAGACATTCTTCAGATACATAAATGAAAATAGGAAACTAAAACAAGGAATTACCAAATTAAAAACAAAAGAAGGAAGGTATATGGAAGAAGATAAAGAACTAGCTGACTGCCTCAATTAATACTTCTGTTCAGTTTTTACTAAGGAAAATGAAGGAAAAGGACCTCAGTTAGGAAAGAAGATTAATGAATCTTTTGATGCATGTGTCTTTACAATGGAAGAAGTTCTAAGTCAGCTGTCTAAAATTAATACAAATAAGTCACAGGGGCCTGATGGGATACACCCAAAGCTATTAAAAGAGCTCAGGGGCGAACTAGCAAAACCATTAACAGATTTATTTAACCAACCAATCACTGGCAACAGGAGTCGTCCCAGAAGATTGGAAATTGGCAAATGTTGTGCCCATTCACAAGAAAGGTAGTAGGAAGGAATCGGGCAACTATAGGCCAGTAAGCCTGACTTCAATAGTGGGGAAATTAATGAAAACCATACTTAAGGAGAGGATTGTGGAACATCTAAAATCCCATGGATTGAAAGATGAAAAACAGCATGGGTTTACTTCAGGGAGATCATGTCAAACTAATCTTATTGATTTTTTTGATTGGGCGACTAAAATAATAGATGGCGGAGGTGCAGTAGACATCGCTTCTCTGGACTTTAGTAAGGCTTTTGATACTGTCCCACATAGAAGGCTTATCAATAAATTGCAGTCTTTGTGTGTGGACTCCCATATTGTTAAATGGATTAGGCAGTGGCTGAGGGACAGACAACAGAGGGTTGTAGTCAATGGAGTATATTCAGCCCATGGTCTTGTTACCAGTGGGGTACCTCAGGGATCTGTTCTGGGACCCATATTGTTTAATATCTTTATCAGCGAAACTGCAGAAGGCCTCGATGGTAAGGTGTGTCTTTTTGCTGATGACACAAAGATTTGTAACAGGGTTAATGTTCCTGGAGGGATACACCAAATGGAAATGGATTTAGGAAAACTAGAGGAATGGTCAAAAATCTGGCAACTAAAATTTTATGTTGATAAGTGCAAGAAAATGCACCTGGGACGTAAAAACCCAAGAGCAGAATATAAAATCAGTGATACAGTCCTAACCTCAGTATCTGAGGAAAGGGATTTAGGAGTCATTATTTCAGAAGACTTAAAGGTAGGCAGACAATGTCATAGAGCAGCAGGAAATGCTAGCAGAATGCTTGGGTGTATAGGGAGAGGCATTACCAGTAGGGATGAGCGAACCCGAACTGTATAGTTCGGGTTCGTACCGAATTTTGGGGTGTCCGTGACATGGACCCGAACCCGAACATTTTCGTAAAAGTCTGGGTTCGAGTTCGGTGTTCGGCGCTTTCTTGGCGCTTTTTGAAAGGCTGCAAAGCAGCCAATCAACAAGCATCATACTACTTGCCCCAAGAGGCCATCACAGCCATGCCTACTATTGGCATGGCTGTGATTGGCCAGTGCAGCATGTGACCCAGCCTCTATATAAGCTTGGGTCACGTAGCGCTGCACGTCACTCTGCTGATACAAGTGTAGGGAGACGTTGCAGCTGCGTCGTTAGGGCGAGATTAGGCAGTGATTAACTCCTCCAAAAGACTTCATTCAGTGATCGATCTACAGCTGTGGATCATTGAACTGCTGCTATTCAATTACTCAGTGCTTTTAGGCTGCCCAGAGCGTTTTTCAGTCACTTTTTTCTGGGGTGATCGGCGGCCATTTTGTGGCTTGTGGTGCGCCAGCACAAGCTGCCACCAAGTACATTTAACCATCAATAGTGTGTTTATTTTTTGCTATATCCTACATCAGGGTCAAGCTGTCATCAAGTGCATTTAACCATCAATAGTGTGGTTATTTTTTGGCCATATACTACATCAGGGGCAAGCTGAGCCTGTCACCCAAGTGCATTTAACCATCAATAGTGTGGTTATTTTTTGCTATATCCTACATCAGGGTCAAACTTTCATCAAGTGCATTTAACCATCAATAGTGTGGTTATTTTTTGGCCATATACTACATCAGGGCAAGCTGAGCCTGTCACCCAAGTGCATTTAACCATCAATAGTGTGGTTATTTTTTGCTATATCCTACATCAGGGTCAAGCTGTCATCAAGTGCATTTAACCATCAATAGTGTGGTTATTTTTTGTCCATATACTACATCAGGGGCAAGCTGAGCCTGTCACCCAAGTGCATTTAACCATCAATAGTGTGGTTATTTTTTGGCCATATACTACATCAGGGGCAAGTTGAGCCTGTCACCCAGCGCCTAAAAAATAGGCCTCACATTTATATTCATCCAAATCTGTCATTACTGCTTTAGCTGGTCAAGTTATTTAGTGTCCGTCAAAGCACAGTTTTTGTTCTGGGTTGAAATACAATTCCCAATTTTGCAATTCTCAAAATTAGTGGTTTCTGCTGTATCAGGCCTACTTTAAATCTATCCCTAAAAGGGTATATTAGATTCAAGGTGCTTATAGGGTAATTCTCAAGAACTTCACACACACGCTACAGTGCAGATCCAAGTCTAATTCTGTAATTAAACGTATACCTGTCACCCAGCGCCTAAAAAATAGGCCTCACATTTATATTCATCCAAATCTGTCATTACTGTTTTAGCTGGTCAAGTTATTTAGTGTCCGTCAAAGCACAGATTTTGTTCTGGGTTGAAATACAATTCCCAATTTTGCAATTCTCAAAATTAGTGGTTTCTGCTGTATCAGGCCTACTTTAAATCTATCCCTAAAAGGGTATATTAGATTCAAGGTGCTGATAGGGTAATTCTCAAGAACTTCACACACACGCTACAATGCAGATCCAAGTCTAATTCTGTGATTAAACGTATACCTGTCACCCAGTGCATAAAAAATAGGCCTCACATTTATATTCATCCAAATCTGTCTTTACTGTTTTAGCTGGTCAAGTTATTTAGTGTCCGTCAAAGCACAGTTTTTGTTCTGGGTTGAAATACAATTCCCAATTTTGCAATTCTCTAAATTAGTGGTTTCTGCTGTATCAGGCCTACTTTAAATCTATCCCTAAAAGGGTATATTAGATTCAAGGTGCTGATAGGGTAATTCTCAAGAACTTCACACACACGCTACAGTGCAGATCCAAGTCTAATTCTGTGATTAAACGTATACCTGTCACCCAGCGCCTAAAAAATAGGCCTCACATTTATATTCATCCAAATCTGTCATTACTGTTTTAGCTGGTCAAGTTATTTAGTGTCTGTTAAAGCACAGTTTTTGTTCTGGGTTGAAATACAATTCCCAATTTTGCAATTCTCAAAATTAGTGGCTTCTGCTGTATCAGGCCTACTTTAAATCTATCCCTAAAAGGGTATATAAGATTCAAGGTGCTGATAGGGTAATTCTCAAGAACTTCACACACACGCTACAGTGCAGATCCAAGTCTAATTCTGTGATTAAACGTATACCTGTCACCCAGCGCCTAAAAAATAGGCCTCACATTTATATTCATCCAAATCTGTCATTACTGTTTTAGCTGGTCAAGTTATTTAGTGTCCGTCAAAGCACAGTTTTTGTTCTGGGTTGAAATACAATTCCCAATTTTGCAATTCTCAAAATTAGTGGTTTCTGCTGTATCAGGCCTACTTTAAATCTATCTCTAAAAGGGTATATTAGATTCAAGGTGCTGATACGGTAATTCTCAAGAACTTCACACACACGCTACAGTGCAGATCCAAGTCTAATTCTGTAATTAAACGTATACCTGTCACCCAGCGCCTAAAAAATAGGCCTCACATTTATATTCATCCAAATCTGTCATTACTGTTTTAGCTGGTCAAGTTATTTAGTGTCCGTCAAAGCACAGATTTTGTTCTGGGTTGAAATACAATTCCCAATTTTGCAATTCTCAAAATTAGTGGTTTCTGCTGTATCAGGCCTACTTTAAATCTATCCCTAAAAGGGTATATAAGATTCAAGGTGCAGATAGGGTAATTCTCAAGAACTTCACACACACGCTACAGTGCAGATCCAAGTCTAATTCTGTCCGTAAACGTATACCTGTCACCCAGCGCCTAAATAATAGGCCTCAAATTTATATTCAGCTAAATCTGTCATTACTGGTGTGCCTGTATTAGTGTAATACAGTACCTAAATAGATAGCCAGATAGTGTTAGGTGTCTGTAAAAAAAGGACTGAATTTCAATTCAATACATTTGCCCGAATAATATTTTTCTTATTGTGATGAACGGTAACAATGAGGAAAACATCTAGTAAGGGACACGGACGCGGACATGGTCGTGGTGGTGTTAGTGGACCCTCTGGTGCTGGGAGAGGACGTGGCCGTTCTGCCACAGCCACACGTCCTAGTGTACCAACTACCTCAGGTCCCAGTAGCCGCCAGAATTTACAGCCATATTTGGTGGGGCCCAATGCCGTTCTAAGGATGGTAAGGCCTGAGCAGGTACAGGCATTAGTCAATTGGGTGGCCGACAGTGCATCCAGCACGTTCACATTATCTCCCACCCAGTCTTCTGCAGAAAGCGCACAGATGGCGCATGAAAACCAAGCCCATCAGTCTGTCACATCACCCCCATGCATATCAGGGAAACTGTCTGAGCCTCAAGTTATGCAGAAGTCTCTTATGCTGTTTGAAGACTCTGCTGGCAGGGTTTCCCAAGGGCATCCACCTAGCCCTTCCCCAGCGGTGGAAGACATAGAATGCACTAACGCACAACCACTTATGTTTCCTGATGATGAGGACATGGGAATACCACCTCAGCACGTCTCTGATGATGACGAAACACAGGTGCCAACTGCTGCGTCTTTCTGCAGTGTGCAGACTGAACAGGAGGTCAGGGATCAAGACTGGGTGGAAGACGATTCAGGGGACGATGAGGTCCTAGACCCCACATGGAATGAAGGTCGTGCCACTGACTTTCACAGTTCGGAGGAAGAGGCAGTGGTGAGACCGAGCCAACAGCGTAGCAAAAGACAAAGAGGGAGCAGTGGGCAAAATCAGAACACCCGCCGCCAAGAGACTCCGCCTGCTACTGACCGCCGCCATCTGGGACCGAGCACCCCAAAGGCAGCTTCAAGGAGTTCCCTGGCATGGCACTTCTTCAAACAATGTGCTGACGACAAGACCCGAGTGGTTTGCACGCTGTGCCATCAGAGCCTGAAGCGAGGCATTAACGTTCTGAACCTTAGCACAACCTGCATGACCAGGCACCTGCATGCAAAGCATGAACTGCAGTGGAGTAAACACCTTAAAAACAAGGAACTCACTCAGGCTCCCCCTGCTACCTCTTCTGCTGCTGCCGCCATGGCCTCTTCTGCTGCTGCCGCCGCCTCGGCCTCTTCCTCCGCCTCTGGAGGAACGTTGGCACCTGCCGCCCAGCAAAGATGGGATGTACCACCAACACCACCACCTGCGTCACCAAGCATCTCAACCATGTCACACGGCAGCGTTCAGCTCTCCATCTCACAAACATTTGAGAGAAAGCGTAAATTCCCACCTAGCCACCCTCGATCCCTGGCCCTGAATGCCAGCATTTCTAAACTACTGGCCTATGAAATGCTGTCATTTAGGCTGGTGGACACAGACAGCTTCAAACAGCTCATGTCGCTTGCTGTCCCACAGTATGTTGTTCCCAGTCGCCACTACTTCTCCAAGAGAGCCGTGTGCCTTCCCTGCACAAAAAAGTATCCGATAAAATCAAGTGTGCACTGCGCAACGCCATCTGTCACAAGGTCCACCTAACCACAGATACGTGGACCAGTAAGCACGGCCAGGGATGCTATATCTCCCTAACTGCACACTGGGTAAATGTAGTGGTGGCTGGGCCCCAGGCGGAGAGCTGTTTGGCGCACGTCCTTCCGCCGCCGAGGATCGCAGGGCAACATTCTTTGCCTCCTGTCTCCTCCTCCTCCTACTCAGCTTCCTCCTCCTCTTCTTCCACCTGCTCATCCAGTCAGCCACACACCTTCACCACCAACTTCAGCACAGCCCGGGGTAAACGTCAGCAGGCCGTTCTGAAACTCATATGTTTGGGGGACAGGCCCCACACCGCACAGGAGTTGTGGGGGGGTAAAGAACAACAGACCGACGAGTGGTTGCTGCCGGTGAGCCTCAAGCCCGGCCTGGTGGTGTGCGATAATGGGCGAAATCTCGTTGCAGCTCTGGGACTAGCCGGTTTGACGCAAATCCCTTGCCTGGCGCATGTGCTGAATTTGGTGGTGCAGAAGTTCATTCGCAACTACCCCGACATGTCAGAGCTGCTGCATAAAGTGCGGGCCGTCTGTTCTTGCTTCCGGCGTTCACATCCTGCCGCTGCTCGCCTGTCTGCGCTACAGCGTAACTTCGGCCTTCCCGCTCACCGCCTCATATGCGACGTGCCCACCAGGTGGAACTACACCTTGCACATGCTGGACAGACTGTGCGAGCAGCAGCAGGCCATAGTGGAGTTTCAGCTGCAGCACGCACGGGTCAGTCGCACTGCGGAACAGCACCACTTCACCACCAATGACTGGGCCTCCATGCGAGACCTGTGTGCCCTGTTGCGCTGTTTCGAGTACTCCACCAACATGGCCAGTGGCGATGACGCCGTTATCAGCGTTACAATACCACTTCTATGTCTCCTTGAGAAAACACTTAGGGCGATGATGGAAGAGGAGGTGGCCCAGGAGGAGGAGGAGGAAGAGGGGTCATTTTTAGCACTTTCAGGCCAGTCTCTTCGAAGTGACTCAGAGGGAGGTTTTTTGCAACAGCAGAGGCCAGGTACAAATGTGGCCAGACAGGGCCCACTACTGGAGGACGAGGAGGACGAGGATGAGGTGATGGAGGATGAGGATGAAGCATGTTCACAGCGGGCAGGCACCCAACGCAGCTCGGGCCCATCACTGGTGCGTGGCTGGGGGGAAATGCAGGACGGTGACGATACGCCTCCCACAGAGGACAGCTTGTCCTTACCTCTGGGCAGCCTGGCACACATGAGCGACTACATGCTGCAGTGCCTGCGCAACGACAGCAGAGTTGCCCACATTTTAACGTGTGCGGATTACTGGGTTGCCACCCTGCTGGATCCACGGTACAAAGACAATGTGCCCACCTTACTTCATGCACTGGAGCGTGATAGTAAGATGCGCGAGTACAAGCGCACGTTGGTAGACGCGCTACTGAGAGCATTCCCAAATGTCACAGGGGAACAAGTGGAAGCCCAAGGCGAAGGCAGAGGAGGAGCAAGAGGTCGCCAACGCAGCTGTGTCACGGCCAGCTCCTCTGAGGGCAGGGTTAGCATGGCAGAGATGTGGAAAAGTTTTGTCACCACGCCACAGCTAACTGCACCACCACCAGCGTTTTGTCTGAACGTGTATTCAGCACGGCAGGGGGCGTCATTACAGACAAACGCAGCCGCCTATCTACAGCCAATGTGGACAAGCTGACGTTCATAAAAATGAACCAGGCATGGATCCCACAGGACCTGTCCATCCCTTGTGCAGATTAGACATTAACTACCTCCCCTTAACAATATATTTTTGTACTCCAGGGCACTTCCTCATTCAATCCTATTTTTATTTTCATTTTACCATTATATTGCGGGGCAACCCAAAGTTGAATGAACCTCTCCTCTGTCTGGGTGCCGGGGCCTAAAAATATCTAACAGTGGCCTGTTCCAGTGGTGGGTGACATGAAGCCTGATTCTCTGCTATGACATGAAGACTGATTCTCTGCTGACATGAAGCCTGAATCTCTGTTATGGGACCTCTCTCCTCTGCCTGGGTGCCTGGGCCTAAATATGTGACAGTGGCCTGTTCCAGTGGTGGGTGACGTGAAGCCTGATTCTCTGCTATGACATGAAGACTGATTCTCTGCTGACATGAAGCCAGATTCTCTGCTATGGGACCTCTCTCCAATTGATATTGGTTAATTTTTATTTATTTAATTTTTATTTTAATTCATTTCCCTATCCACATTTGTTTGCAGGGGATTTAACTACATTTTGCTGCCTTTTGCAGCCCTCTAGCCCTTTCCTGGGCTGTTTTACAGCCTTTTTAGTGCCGAAAAGTTCGGGTCCCCATTGACTTCAATGGGGTTCGGGTTCGGGACGAGGTTCGGGTCAGGTTCGGATCCCGAACCCGAACATTTCCGGGAAGTTCGGCCGAACTTCTCGAACCCAAACATCCAGGTGTTCGCTCAACTCTAATTACCAGTAGAAAGAGGGAGGTGCTCATGTCGCTCTACAGAGCACTAGTGAGACCTCATTTGGAGTATTGTGCTCAGTAATGGAGACCATATCTCCAGAAGGATATTGATACTTTGGAGAGAGTTCAGAGAAGAGCTACTAAACTAGTACATGGATTGCAGGATAAAATTTACCAGGAAAGATTAAAGGACCTTAACATGTATAGCTTGGAAGAAAGACGAGACAGAGGGGACATGATAAAAACTTTTAAATACATAAAGGGAATCAACAAGGTAAAAGAGGAGAGAATATTTAAAAGAAGAAAAACTGCTACAAGAGGACATAGTTTTTAATTAGAGGGGCAAAGGTTTAAAAGTAATATCAGGAAGTATTACTTTACTGAGAGAGTAGTGGATGCATGGAATAGCCTTCCTGCAGAAGTGGTAGCTGCAAATACAGTGAAGGAGTTTAACATGCATGGGATAGGCATAAGGCCATCCTTCATATAAGATAGGGCCGGGGGCTATCCATAGTATTCAGTATATTGGGCAGACTAGATGGGCCAAATGGTTCTTATCTGCCGACACATTCTATGTTTCTTTGTATCAAGCCACACTTTCACCCCAATTACAGAATCAAGTCTTAATGGAATTACTTATGTATAAAAGAATGTGAACACCTCCAAAATCAGTAGTATCACGTCGCAATTTCACCCCAATTACAGCGTCAAGGATTAACAGATTTGCTTTATGTATAAAAAAAACGTGAACACGCCAAAATCAGTAATCTCAGGCCTCAATTTCATCCCAGTTGCAGAATCAGTGATTAATGGAATTACTTATGTAAAATAACAATCTGAACCCCCAAAATCAGTAGTATCAAACCGCTATTCCACCCTGATTACAGAATCAAAGATAAACGTAATTACTTATGTATAAAAGAAGGTAAACAACCTAAAATCAGTAGTATTGGAACACTTTTTAAAGGGATTCTGTCACCAGGTTTTACCACTGTCAGCTAAACATATGCTGATGTTCAGGGCGTCTTCACGATTCCTAATGTGAGCTTATAAATGTCATCTGTGGGCTTATTTAGGTAAAAAACAGCTTTTACTAACCTGTCAGTCAAACAAATAAGGTGGCCAAGGGGATGTTAATGGATGCAAGGTGCCGGCCGCATTTGCCGCCGTTCGTGCCCAGCGCCGCCTTTCCAGACTTCTGCGCCGCCTCCTAATCCTCTGTGGCTTCTCGCTCTCCCTCCCTCCCCCTCCTCCTGCTGTAAGATCTCGCGCATACAGGGGTTGAGCGAAGTGCCGGCGCATGCGCACTTCGCTGTAAGAAGCCAAATGGAGAAGTCCGCACGGGCGCATCAGGCAGAGCCCTGTGCGCAAGCGCGAGAAGGGGCAAAGATGATTACAGGAGCACTGTGGTGGAGGGGAGTAGAAGATGGCAGAGTTTGGTGATTAGGGTAGGGGGGGACAGTAGGTGATGGTTGTGGGGCTGAAGGGGGTGGTAGGTAGTCTTGCTACCTGAGACTCTCTCCTGCTAATCAGTCTTTTCCTACTGCTGCACTGGGTTGGTACTGCTTTGATGGTCCTGAAAGTTCCTTCCCAGTCGCAGAAAATAATAGTATCACTTAGGGCGGCCGCCTAACATACTGTATTATGATCTGCCACTATATAACAGTGATATTGAGGTACCATTGCATGCTCTTTGCTTTGATGCAAGTAAAATATTTTTTTTTGCAAGTCCTCTGTATGATCAAATGCAGTAAAGGAATAGCATTTGCTCAAAAACACATGATTTTTTTAGTTCTGATTTTTCAGAACTCGGACCTTGGTCACAGAGTCAAAAGAGGAGGAAGCAGGAGACTATATAACAGTGAGCAGCACTGCAGTAAACCACTGTCATATTTCTTGGAGAATTGCTCTCGCCTTTAATCCTGATACCCGTGGCAGAGACTGGAGGGAACCAGCACAGTCTGCACTGGTATAATAGTACTTCTCGAGCTGAAGGACCTGTAATATCATCATCATTTGATCAGTGCACAAAGGGTCAGACCTCAGCATTGGAGAGGACAAGAAGTGGTGAAGGATCTGCAATGATGTCATAATTATGTGATCAGTACCTCAGGGGTTGGAGCTCAGCAGTATACAGAAGATGTGGTGGTGTAGGACCTGTGATGTCATATGACATGTAGAACTAAAAAATAATATGGAGAGCAAACATAAGGTGTAATGGTTACATGCAGATATGCTCGCCTCCAAGTGTTGTGAGGAGTCACAACAACTAAAATTGCATATATGCTGGCTTAGCATAAGATAGAAAGCTTGCCAGCTGGACCTGGCTGTCTACATCCGGATGGTGATGGTCGCTAGAGATGAACAAAGTTATGAAAAATTTGATTTGGCTGCTTCGCCGAATTTCACAAAGAAATTTGATTTGTGACTAATTTGTCACTAAGCTTATCCCTTTGTATATAGCGGGCACAATGACGGGGAATGGCGATCACACCGACCCCCCCCCCCACACACACACCTGCCACCTTAATCGCTGACCGATGATACAACTGCAGCCTTTCAGATAAAAAATATATATATATACTGTATTTTCCGCTTTATAAGACACGCTCCTCCCCCCCCCCCCCCTAAAAGTGGGGGGAAAATGGCTGTGCGTCTTATAAAGCGAATACAGCAGTATTACATGGCCGGCACAGTCACTGAACTGCATTAAGCCGGGCCGCGGTAAGAGGAGGCATCACATATAAAGTGTATGCAGCACCCCCTAGCAGTGCTGCTTTGCTGAACTAGCAGTTATCACTTACCTGTAAGCGGTACTCGCCATGCACGCAGCGGGCAGGCTTGCAGTGCACGTCACTCACTCAATCATGCTCCGGCGCCGCCCACTTAATTAATGAAGTGGGCTGGGCCGGAACGTAACGGAGTGAGTGACATGCGCTGCCGGCCTGCCCGCTGCGTGCATGGCGAGTACCGCTTACAGGTAAGTGATTACTGCAAGTTTAACAAAGCAGCACTGCTAGGGGCTGCTGCATACACTTTATATGTGATGGCTGCTATGACTAGGGCCCAATGTTATGGGGCCAGATCCCCCCATATCAGAGTCATCCACAGATCCCCAAAACACTGTCCTCCACAGATCCCCCTATAACACTGTCCTCTACAGATCCCCATAATAGTGTCCTCCGCAGATCCCCATAATAGTGTCCTCCACAGATCCCTCTATAAATCTCCTCTACAGATCCCCCATAACAGTGTCATCCACAGATCCCCCATAACAGTGCACCATCCACAGACCTCCCATTAGTTCAAAACCCACCAAAAGCCCACCATTTAGTTAAAAATATTTTATTTTCTAAATTTCCTACTAAAAAAACCTAGGTGCATCTTATCATCAGGTGCGTCTTATAAAGCATAAAAAAAACTGTACATATGCTTGACTGTGGTTTGGGGTTCCCCATTCTCATGGTATATGGGTTCCAATATGGGGTCCAATGGGGCAGAACACAGAAGTGGGGATGTTCAGGGGAAAATGGAGGGAGGGGGCCAAAGTTGGGTAAACAGCCCCAGGCCTTTGATGTACTTAATCCACCCCTGTTCCTGCAGCTACTCCTCACAATAGATGCATGTGAGGAGGATGGGGAAGCAGCAGGCAGCAGTGGAGAGTCTCTTTTTGGTGCAGCTACTGCCCTCATGGCAGCCCTGCTGTCATCAAGTGTTCTCTCTGCTCTGGAGGACTCTGAAGAACATTGCTGGCTCTACAGACTACAGCTGCGTGCTCCTACCCTGTCCTTGCCGCACGGCTGTACCAGGAGAGTGATCACTTCTCAGTCCACTGGGCGCTGTCCAGGACAGTAAAGTGTCGCAATGTTTGCTGGCTTCTCATTCATTCTTGTGCCAACACTTACGAAACTTTAAATGAAACCAGTAATATGATGATTTTGACATACTTTTTGTTTTCTTCTTTTAGAGAGGTGTATATCAGAAACCTTCAAACTAGAGTTATTATTTAGACCATGCCTCATCGTGTCTGCAACAGTATAATTAGAAAATGTCTAAAATACTAATTATAAAGGACATTCTATCCTATAATTCAATGACTGACAGTAAATGCTGGGTCCCACACCTAAGCTCTTATGTAATGATGGTTTCAAATCACATGGTCACAGTGCATGGTCACCGAGATTTGCATTTCTATCCAGAATACATGGAAAAATCTTAAAGGGATTCTACAGTTTGCTTTAACTCATGATCTATCCTCTGCTCCAGCAGCGCCACTGCCTTCTCACTGTTTACCGCAGGCCCAGTGACATCACGACTAGTATCAACTGGCCTGGGCGCGACTAAACTCCGCTCACTTGAATGGAGCTTAGCCCCACCCAGGCCATTGATACTGGTCGTGACATCACTGGGCCAGCAGTAAACAGTGAGAAGGCCGTGGCGCTACTGGAGTGCCGCTGCCTTCTCAAACAGCTGATCGGCAGGGGTCCCGGGTAGATCATCAGTTAAAGCAAACTGTGGAACCCCTATAGGCCTTTAACAGGCAATACAACTTCAGTAGCTGTCAGAAAAGCGTTTGTTCAGCTGCCAGCTGTATCGGACGGTTCATCCAATTATTGATGTAATCTGTATGGCCACCTTCGAGGAGTTTTCCGGCTTGCATTAACATCCTTCAAAATAATCAATTGCGAAGAAAGTGTAATTTTGTTATGTGTTTCTTTTACCTTTTTTGCTCCTATCTTCTGTTCTGGGCGGTGGTCACATGACCATGTCCATGCAGCTCAATGATAGGGGAGTGTCTACGTAACTAGCTGTGTGGGAGGAGCTATAAACTACCTGGACTTTGTTAGGGGCGGTGCTGGAGCTGTGGTAGAGAAAGGTGAAGTGCATCATGGGTTTGGTTGGATACAGCAACAGGAAGTGCTATATACAGGATGGAAACAAACCAGAGGGACTGGTTTACATGGTGAAAACGGTCAGGAAAGTCCAAATTGAAAAAAGCATGGGGAAGATGTACATGACATAAGCAACGACATTAGCATATCTGTTAAAAACCGCAGTAATCCTGGACAGCCTTACTAAGGTTGTGGCAGAAAGGAACATCTACTCCCTTTTTACCTCTAATTTTTTAACCAGGCGCTCTGCCGATGGTGAACCATCAAAGTGTCTATATTCAGTGAGACATTGGGACGCAGTGTCACTGTGGATAAATGTCATCGTAACCTCCAGCTGCTATATGATTTGATATGTCTTCTCTATAGGTGACATGTTATTGTGGCATACTTGTCACAGTGGATCATGACAATTAGAGATTAATTGATTATTACAGTGAAAAACCTCGGAACAGAAGTTTGGTTCCAAGTTTTGAAGTGTTTTTTCTGCTACAGCTTCTAAAAGTAGTTTGGTACTGTACAGCTGGTGCCAGTTGAAGGCTGGAACTGAACATGTACTCCCATGTTCCTCCAGCTCAGTAGATGTGCACATTACTATACATATGAACCCTTAGAGGACTGGGTGATTTTCTGTTTTTGCATTTTCATTTTCTCTTGGCATTCCCAGAGCCACAACTTTTTTATTTTTCCATTCACATAGCCATATTGGGGCTTGTATTTTGCGAGGCAAATTGTACTTTCTAATGGAACCATTTTATATTGCCTACAATGTAATGGGAAGCTGGAAAAAAATTCCAAATAGGGTGGCATTGGAAAAAACCACGGAATTATGCAACAGTTTTATGGCTTTTGTTTTTACACCTCCCCCTGTGCGGTAAAGCTGACCTGTTACTTTCATTCTCCTGGTCAGTATGATTATAGCAATACCAATTTCTTGTTTTTCAATACTGACAAAAATAAAATCTTTGGGAAAAATTGTTTTTCCGTTTTATTGCCATATTCTGACCCCTCATTTCTTTGATGGGCAATCTATACTTTTCATTAATACCATCTTGCAGTGTGTATAAGTTTTTGCTCACTTTTTATTCCATTTTTGGGGGGAGGTTAAGTGACAAAACAATGGCAAATTATTATGCCATTCACCGTATCAGATAAACATTTTTATATTTTAATAGTACAGGCATTTTTGGATGCCTGATTTTTTTTTATTGTTTTATTTTAATTTTGGGAAAAGGTGGGCGATTTGAACTTTTATTTTTTTATATTTTTAAAATGTTTCCTTTTTTTTTTGCTTTTCTAAGTAACCTTAGGTGACTATCACAAGCAATCATTAGATTGCTATCTGCATTCTGTAATGGATATTTATCAATTTCAGAATACAGCATTGAGTATATTCCAATGCAGTTCTGCCACCTGCAGGCCTGTATTGAAATATACTTGTGATAGGCATTGGAGCATCAAGCAGGCTGCGGCCTATTACTGCAATGTAAGAACTTCCCCGATCTCAGCTGAAGGAGGCTGTAACAGGAGCGAATAGCAATTGTATTTTCATAATTCAGATGCCATGGTTAAATGTCTGAGATCGGCCTTATGACCAATTGGAGACATGAGCCCCAGGCCTCTGTTTTTTAAACCAGCAGAAATCTGGCGGCTATGGCGCGAGTGGGCGCAATCTTTAAAGGGGTCAAGGTGTTAAATATCAGGGGCCCCATATAATGAAGTAAAGAGAATATCTTACAACTGGAACATATTTGTAACAAAGTAAATTAGAAAGCTCGTTTTTCATGCTGAATTATATTAACTTAACATTTGTTGGCACAAGCCCTTTAACAGATGTCAATTCAAGCGAGGCTTTTTATTTACTAATTGCATTGACAATCAGTATAGTCTATGTATCTGGGAAGTGACTCTTTAAAGGAAATGTGTCATAAGAAAATGACCTTTTTTTAAAGCACATTTTTATGTTAAACAAGTTTTTAAAGAATTTTTGATTGTGTGTTTTTTATTTTTATTTTCCATGTCAATATCTATATTTAAACAAAAACCATAAATCCTGCAGTTTTTCGCACTGACCACTAAGCCTAATAATTGGCGCCACTTCTTGGTCTGTACAGATCACTTTACTGCTTTTATCTCCTTGCAGCCTCCTTATTTGGTGATATCACAGCTTATCAGCTCCCTCCTGACCTCTGCACAGGTCACGGAGCATACCGAGAAAACTCTCCCATAGAAGTCACTAGGGTCACCTCCAGACCATTGTGTCTATGGCCCATGGGGCTGTCGTAAAGCAGCTTTTCAAATGCTGTTAAGAACATCTCAGGCAAGATGGCCTTGCCCAAAATAATGTTCAGAAAATAAAATAAAATCATCTGCAATCAGAAAATAAAAAAAAGGATATGTGTTGCTATCTGGTTTTAACTGGCAGAAAAAACATTGGTTACACATTTCCTTTAAGAAGTCGTATTACTGTGAGCAATATAGATACATATGTCAGGTAATGGTGATTGTACCCTCTAAATAGGCTGTACATATAAACATTGTCGTAGCTAAGGACTGACAGTTATAATTTACTAATTACAATAAATTATATGTTCCTCTAATTAAATTACATGAAAGTATTTATTATCCCTCTGATTTGAAGTTCCTGAAGATACATGGTATAGTTACATCTCCTCATAAAAGCAATGTTGACTCAATCCGATCCTAAGTGACCTGTAAAACCTGCATGAACTGGTCCTATATTAAGCAAATTACTATTGCAGTCACATAAATTATTATTCGTGCTGTATTAGGTTGCAGTATAGGTGACGTTAGGATATAAAATGGAACTGGGGCTCTTTGCAAATGTGATAATTATCTATAAAATCTAGTGTTGTGGGGGATTTCACTGCTGGGGTCCCCTTGCTCAGCCAAAAATAACAGTAAGTGATTATCCTCCATGCAGCATGTGAGCTTTATTGGACAGCCATATAAATCAGTGGTTGTAAACTGGTTTTTAGTGGGCACTCATGTTGCCCCTAGAGCCCTCGGGTTGGGCTTGCACGCTGTGGCTTGCTGCCAAAACCCCACCAAACCACAGTGGCCAATAGCCGCTACGGATAGGAGTCGCCCTAGCCACATTCAGCAACTGCATAATGAGAACTCATCCTTATAGACAATGGGGAAAATATATCAATGTTGTGAATAAACGGAAAATATTGATTCTGGCCAAATGATATATTTTTGATGCCCCTGTAAATATAGGTTACTTTTTTCCTGTGTCCGTGAAAAAAAAAAGATGTGTCCGTGATTTTTTTAGGCTGGTGGTACTTGACTAGATAATTTTGGTGGTAATTATCATCATTTTACAGCTCACAGTAAATGCTGGCAATGAGTTCTTACCAATATATTGAGCTATAGACATTTATTATTTATAATTTTTAGCATTCATTATTTTGTCCATGAAAAAATGTTGACTGTCCGTGATTTTAGAATAAGATGTCCAGAAAAAAGTCTGGTTGGCAACCCTGCTCTTGCATCAGATGCATCTTGTTGAATGCTAAAGTATATACTGCCCTACAGAAAAAAATAGCACATAGGACACTGCACCAATACCAAAAGGGTTGTGCAGGTGGTTTATATTGATGATCTCTCCTCAGGATAGGTGTTAGGCCTGGGCGTTCTGCCATACCTTCCGCTGTCTCACCTGTCATATCTCCAGCATCTCCTGCCTCGGTGCCCCGCTGCTGTCTCCGCCAGATGTGGCAGGTGGGGGCCTGCCAG
The DNA here is from genome assembly GCF_905171765.1 of Bufo bufo. Classification (NCBI taxonomy): domain Eukaryota; kingdom Metazoa; phylum Chordata; class Amphibia; order Anura; family Bufonidae; genus Bufo; species Bufo bufo. The sequence continues at coordinate 607,664,982 of NC_053391.1, forward strand.
ACACGTCAGGGACGCATGCTTCCTTGCTCCCAGCACGGTCTTCTGTGTTTGACCCAGCCTGTTTGACCATTCTGTTTGCCTGCCACCTGCATCGACTACTGGACCTGTCTAAGGACTTGTTCACACGACCGTGACGTGTTTTGCAATGCGCAAAACACAGATGCCGCTCGTATTCCTTCCGCAATTTGCAGAATGGAAGGGACGGCCCAATTTAGAAATACCTATTCTTGTCCGCAATACGGACAAGAATAGGATATGACTTATAATTTTTGCGGAGCAACGGATGCGGACATCACGCAAAGTGCTGTCCACATTTTTTGCAGCCCCATTGAAGTGAATGGGTCCACACCCTAGCCGCAAAAAATGCGGCTCGGAATGCGGAACCAAACCACGGTCATGTGAACAAGCCCTAACCCTGAGCCTGTTTTATCCTCAGTTACATGCTACTATCTGATACTTGCTTCTGACCTCTGGCTTGTCTCTGACCACGCTTTAGCTTCTGCCTCTGACAATCATCATCATCATTAGCTGTTGGCTTTACTCCAGTCTTCTCTGTAATACCACTTCTCACCACCATGTCTGCTAGTGGACTCAGTTCACATTAACTACGGTTCGTACTGCAACTTGAGCTATTGGAGCGTTACCTGTTGTCTACCATATTAGCTAATCCTGTAGGTAGTGGTTCAGTTTCTCTCTTGCTGTGTTCTGTCCTGTCTCCTGTGAGAGTGATGAATAACACCTTAGGGGTTAGTGGCTGCCATCCCTTAGTTGACACAGAGAATCCACACTATCTGGTTCCACCCACTGAAGGTAACAATAGGTCATCAATATCGGATCGGCAGGTATCTGGCACCTTTGCCAATCAGCTGTTTGAAGAGGAGGCAGCGCTCAATGCGAGCACTGCTTCCTCTTTATTACACTATGTGTCGTCTCCCTTGTAGAGGCGGTGTAGTGTAATTACAAATACTCTCTTCAGAGACGACGGCAGTGTAATGAAGAAGAAGTAGTGCTCGCATGAAGCACTGCCTCCTCTTCAAATAGCTGAATGGCACAGCGGGGGTGACAGATGGAGGATCCCCGCTGATCATATTTTGAGGACCTATCCTGAGTATAGGCCATCAATATATATTGCTGCATAAACCCTTTAAAGGGGGTTCTCCGGGAATTAAGAAAATGAAAATACTTAAATATTACTTTATTATAAATATATTCCCAAATACCTTACATTAGTTATAATAGCTCGTTTTGTCTGGGGAGCAATCATTAGGAAAAACTAAATGGACGCTGTCCTATTAGTACACACAAAACCTGTCCTAATCACACAGGTTACTTCACAACGCTGAGCTAAAGAGATACCTCATCCTCCTCTCTGCTCTACTTGTCAGGGATTATGATCCTGAATACAGTTTAATATGGTCATCAGCTGAATCCTTGTAGGAATGGAGTTCATGAGCAGAGGTGGCTAATGAGCAGCAGCACTTGTATGTAGTTTCCATTACCATAGCCCCACATTACCACAGTCTGTCCTGTGAGTATCCTCATGAACTCTATTCCTACAAAGATTCAGCTGAAGATCTTCTCATCTGTATTCAGGATCATAATCCCTGACAAGTAGAGCAGAGAGGAGGATGAGGCAGCTCTTTAGCTCAGTGTTGTGAAGTAAGTTGTCCTGCTGTGTGATTAGGACAGTATGCACTAATAGGACAGCTGCCATTTTGTTTCTCCTAATCATTGCTTCCTAGACAAATTGAGCCATTATAACTAATGAAAGGTATTTGGGAATATATTTATGATGAAGCTATATTCAGGTATTTTCATTTTTCTTAATTCCCGGAGAACCCCTTTAATAAATGTCCCACATTGTACTCAGCTTTATCTAACATATGGGGATCCTGAGTATGGCACATTCTGTAGCTCTACCCACCCCAAATAGGGTAAATAACACTGGGAATTAAATGTAGAAAACCTCAGTAAAATTTAGTAGTTAAATAAACAGAAGACATAGCCAGCCTAGGAAATATTTGAATTTGCTCTTTGTCTCAAAGCATTGTGGCCTTGAATTTTCAAACTATGAAAGTTACTTACAGGGTTTTTGTTTGTTTGGGGTTATTTTTTAGCATCTGTAATTTCACACTATCTATATATTCCTATGCATACATATATTTTGAGCGTAACTGCCCTTTTTCCTAATTATCACAGCCAATGCTTTGTTTGGGATCCAAGTGGAGAATTTCTTGAAATCAATTCTATCCAAATCAAGAGAGAGAGAGAGAGAGAGAGAGAGACCAACAGGAAAATAAAACTGAGTGTTTCACACCAGCACACAACTCTTTCCAGATGATTACCCTTTATCAGTGCTGCAATAATTAATTTATATAACTGAGAGGCCTTTGCTGAGGGTCTGGGGAGTACTCTTTCTTATTATGGAGTGTGACCCATACAGATGAGGCATATTGTAGGCCAGGAGATACTCCTCTGGGTTTCTGCAGAAGAATATATGAAAATTAGCACATCATGCTGGCATCTGACAGGCTCAGCTTTCTTGTGGAAGAAATGCTAGCTTGCATCTTATTGGGTTTCTGGGAAAGATATTTAACTTAGCTTTCCTTCCAAAAGGAAAAGAAAGCTAAGCCTGTCAGATGCCAGCTGACGTAAGGTGTGCTAATTTGCATATATTTTTCCCAAAAAATAGAGGAGCCCTACAATACTTCTCATACATACTAGTCGCTCTCCATAATGAGAGAGTACAACCCAGACCCCTGACAAGGGCCTCTCAGGTAGTAAGGCAAATTTTTGCAGCTCTAATAAAGAGTAATCAACTAGAAACTGTTGTTTTCTGGTGTATAACACCAGTTGTTTTTTCTCTCTCCTTTGGAAAGAAGAATGGATGAAGAAGAATGATTAATTTGCATTTTCCGCCAATTTTCTGTGCTCTGAGGGTGGTCACCTGTGAAGAACTGTGTGTAGATGAGATGAAGGCGCAACTGTTAGGCCTCTTTCACATGGGCGTTGCGTGTGAGTGCCGGACAAGATGCGGGTGCGTTGCGGGGAAATGCGCTATTTTTACGCGCAAGGTCAAAGCGTTTTAATGCGTGGTTATAACATGGTTATAAGGGAAAATAATAGCATTCTTAATACAGAATCCTTAGTAAAATGTCCATTGAGGGGTTAAAAATAATAAACAAATTTAACTCACCCCATCCACTTAATCGTGTAGCGGATCTCCTCTTCTTTCTACTTTCTTCAGGACCTTGCAAAAGGACCTTTGATGACGTCACTGCGCTCATCACGTGGTCCATCGCATGGTCCATCACCATAGTGATGGACCATGTGATGAGTGCAGTGACGTCACCACATGTCATTTTCATCTAAAAAGAAAGAAGACATGCCAGGCTGAGCATTGCCAGGCTGAGCGTTCAAGTGGATTAAGGTGAGTTTATTAATTGTTTTTTTTTTTTTTTTTAACCCCTCCATCACTATTTTACTAAGCATTCTGTATTAAGAATGGTATTATTTTCCCTTATAACCATGTTATAAGGGAAAATAAAAAAGTTTGGGTCCCCTTCCCGATCATCTCCTAGCAACCATGCGTGAAAATTGCACCGCATCCGCACTTGCTTGCGGATGCTTGCGATTTTCACGCAGCCCCATTCACTTCTAAGGGCCTGAGTTGCGTGAAAAATGCACAATATAGAGCTTGCTGCGATTTTCACGCAACGCACTAGTGATGCGTGAAAATCACCGCTCAAGTACACAGCCCCATTGAAGTGAATAGGTCTGGATTCAGTGCAGGTGCAATGCGTTCACCTCACGAATTGCACCCGCACTGAATTCTCGGCCGTGTGAAAGGGGCCTTAGCCAAAATTTTGCTTTTAGACCTGTGGTATGAGATGGTCAGTTTAATCTTCCTTTTGGAAAAAAAACTGATTTGCCTATCTGATTTCCAGAGGAACATTATGGGTTGGCTGGCCTATTTTCTATCTACCCAAATTGAATTTGTAAATTCAAATGAATTGGAACTAAATAAATTTGAACAAATTTGCTCATCCTTATCATAGTGCTTTAATTACATGGTGAGAGTGATGTAAATGCACTGTCATTGTCATAGTGATGTAATTCTCACTGTGAGATCATTGCATGGTCATATCTATGTGATCGCACTGAGATGAGCAAATCAGCTGTATCGATTCTGAATTCAATATGAATTTTTCAAAAAATTCAGGTTAGGTAGAATCAAGTCGAATTCAATAGAATTGATTCACATACTTCTAGTTCCAAGTCAAAATCAAGACATCTAATCTGTTATCTATAGCATTCATTTAGCTTTGAGTGTGTAATAACTATTTTTAAAAGGGTTGTCTAGAAAAAAAAATATCCTGAAAATGGCTCAGCATCGTGTACATATATTTTTTTTAAAAAGCATACTCACCTCACGGATCGCCTGTCTGTTTAGTGCAGTTTGATCCCCAACGTTCTCTACCTCCAGTTGCAACGATGATGTCCCAACACAGAAACATGTAACTGCTGCAGCCAATTACTTGGAGTAGTACTGTAGGTCACTGCTGTGGCCAGTGATTGACTGCAGTTGTAACATTGTTATCTAAACCAACAGAAAGTTTATTCATTACTTTACATTGAAATTGTGATAACTGTATATAACACACACACACACATTTAATATTTCCAATTTCTAAACCTCAATGTGGCTTTGTTGTCCTTGGTTGAGTGAGTTTGTACAGTTCTATAAATATGAATTGGTTTCTATGCTACAGGGAATAATGGTACAAAATAATATATAACATCAATTAGATACTACAGAAATATGCAACATCTAACATCAGAAAAATCGTAAAAGTAAATATAACTGATACAACGGCATACCTTGATATCAATGGCTACATTCACAAATTGTGGTACATTCTGTAGCAATAGCAAGGTCATTGTGATTTATGGGAATATCAGAGACCTTGAGCCTTGGCCTAGTTAGCAATGCATTTGTGTTCTGGGAGGTAATTATAGCATTGCTACAATACAGGAATGCAATATATATATAAATCATACGCACATGGATTTGGACATCACTACTGTTAGATAATGATAATGTGCGGGTTGTATCCACAAAAGTGGAGTTAAATTTTAATAGTCCTTGCAACTTTTTTTTGTGGATTTTGTATTCTCAAGCAATGTCGTAAATATTAAAAAAAATTACTCTTTCAGAATGTCAAAAGTTCCCTGCTTAGGACCTTAGCCATCTTAGCTATCTATTAGCCACTAAGCAGGACTCTTCCAGTAGTCTATTACATGGTCAGATATTCATTTAAATGTCAATTGTCATCCTATTAAACAGCTACTAGTGACAAGTGTGGTCCATAAATAATCTGAGTAGAATTGCAGCTGGATACAAATATTTTCCATGGGTTGCAATTGCTTTAAAAAAAATTTAAGATTATAATGATTGCTACCCTTCCAAACGGGCCTAGGTCCCGCTGTGCTCCACTTCCTGCTCTTGTCCCACCATGGCAGGAAATGTGGAAAACAGGCAGCCAATCACAGGCTGAGCTGGGTCATCTCTGCAACCGGTTATTGGCTACATCATTCACAGGCATTTTCTGATGTGTCTGGACTGAAGCAAGAAGTGGAGAATAGTGGGGACCGAGGCGCCATCAGCAGCGGGGCATCACTGATGGAAGTATAAGGCCCCTTGCAGACGAGCGAGTATTCTGCACAGGTGCGATGCGTGATGCAAACGCATTGAGCCCGCATGGAATCCGGACCCATTTATTTCAATGGGGCTGTGTACATGTGCGTTGGTTTTCACGCATCACATGTGCGTTACGTGAAAATCGCGGCATGTCCTATATTCTGCAATCTTCACGCAACGCTGGCCCCATAGAAGTGAATGGAGCTGCGTGAAAATCACATCGCATCCGCAAGCAAGTGCGGATGCGATGTGTTTTTCACGGATAGTTGCAAAGAGATGACGTTTGTATACCTTCAGTTTTTTTTATCACGCGCGTGAAAAACTTATTAAATCGCATTGCACCCAAGCGATAAAAAATGAACAACTGAACGCGATTGCAGTCAAAACTGAATGACTTTGTTTGCTAAATCGCGCATTTTTCACTGAACGTATTCGCAGCGCATCCGGGCCTAATCCGCACACGCTCATCTGCAAGGGGCCTACCTTTATTATGTTTTTAAAGCATTTGCAGCCCATGGTAAAACATTTTTATTCTGCTTGGATACCCCTTTATAATTCCTAATTATCCATGCTGGGTGAGCTCTGCCTTGCATGACTATAAATTCACTTTTCCTTCACAATTCTTACACATTTTCATAGATATTACTATTTGCCAAGGCTTAAACAAGGTCTCTGGCGATTCCTGGGAAAAAGATCTTTTTGGCAGGTGGAAAATCGTGAACAATGCTGCCATAATATTGTCAATAAAGCATGATACCAACAGTGCTAAATAACAATAACAAAACAATACAAAACAATGTAATATTATCACATAGTGCCTATATAGTAGTGCTAGTGTGAAGCTCATGGGCCCCCTACTGAAATCTGTAAAATGCCCCTACAATGTGCTATTGATACTGCTTGTGTTTTTGGGCCTAAAACCAGCTATTGATACTGCTGGTGCCTAAAAGCAGCTTTTGGGCTTTTAGGCACCAGGGCTCAGGTGGTTACATTCCTAAACATATACCAGTACCGAGACAGCAGTTATATTCAATACCTAAATAATACCATGGCGTTTATTAGTGTTGAGAAAAGTTTTGAAAAATTTGATTCGGCTCGTGTGCCAAAGATCACAAAGAAATTCGTCACAAAGCGCATTTCTATGTAAGTAGTTGGTTCAATGACAGGGAACAGCGATTGCGCCCCCCCCCCCCCCCCCCCATTATTGAACCCTTCAGATGCCATGTTCATTGCTGATCATTTGCTCACGTACTGTACCTCTGCCTGTTTACTGACTTTGACTCTCTGCTGCCTGCACTGTACAAAGCCTGTTTTACCATATTGACCCTTCTTTGCCTGCCCTGACCTCACACTAGTTTTACATCTTCGCACAAACTCTGACCTGATCTCTGCCTGTTTACTCACTATGAATGTTGCCTGTTCCCTTGGTGCTTTCCACCGGTATCTCTACCCCTGTGGGTCAGTAGCCAACCACACCAGGACTATTCCAGTAGTTATTACCCTGGTGGGTCCTCTGCAGCAAAGACCAGATCCTTGTATATGGGTAAAAGGGTAAAAACTAGGGGAATGCCAGGATAACGCTCTTAGGACTAGCCCAAAGTCAAACCGTTTGGTTGAATTTGCTCAACAAAGTGATCTTAACGCCCTGCCAAACACTGCAGCAACGTCCTGCAGCGACCACAGTACCAGTAACTCCTTCTCAAGTTACACCCACTGGAGGTTCTGGCCTACATCTTTTACTTCCCGTTCCGCAAAGGGGTCAATCCCAAAGAATGACATTTCCTATTCAGACCGGGGGGGGCATATGTCCATAACAGAAACAACCAGAAAGTTTATCTGTGCAGCTTTCTCTGACAATCACCTCACCTAGGTGATAGGGATACATGTTCGATCACCTGCACATTCATGCTAAAAATATTTTTATTGTAAACCTGCAGAAAATGTAAAGAAACAGCAGATAAAGTTTTAAAAATATGCTGGTCTTTGGAAACATCAGAGATATACCGTTTAAGTAATCAGATAAACCATGAAGTTACAGTTTGCATACTGCTGCATGGTGTGCAGGAGAAAAAGGAGTGTGAGACATGAGTTACAGAACAGCAGATACTCTTGGAATGTCCACATTTATAGGTTCCCTTGTGGGAAAGCCATAATGTACTAGGAGGACAGCTGGATGATAAACAGACTAGGGGATAGTAATTATCCCAGAGTAGGAGCCCTTCTGGATACACATTTGTATCCCATGGAGAGGACTTGAGAAAACTCAGGGTCCTGATAAAGTACAGGCAAATATTTGTGAATGAGCTTGCAATAAAAAAATCTGGGGATTTTTATTTGAAACTGTGTTAGAACTAGATGAATTCGGAAAAATCAAATCTGATCTTTCCCTGTTGTGCACAATATGTTAAACACGATTAAGCATCCAATGGGGGCATCCCCACGCTCTTAGACTGTTATACTGGCATCCTGATCACTACCCCCATGGGCTTATTTTAGTTCAACTACGTGCCCTTTGGACTTTGTAATGCAAAAGGAATTCCCCACAGACTAATGTAATGCTGCTTGGGTCACAAAATGTTGACACTATTCTGCTGTACTTGGATGATGTCATCATATACTCCAAGTCCTATGAAGACCACCTACAACATCTGGCTAAAATCTTCCAAGTCCTCATCAAACATGGTTTCAAGGTCTAGCCTTCCAAATGTCATCTGCTGAAACCAGAAGTCAAGTATCTGAGACATGTCGTCAGCTCTGAAGGTGTGAATCCTGATCCAGATAAAATAGCTGCATCCCAGAACTGACCTTCCCCTACCACCATAAAAGAGGTAAGACGTTTTATTGGTTTTGCAGGCTACCACATACGCTTTTTCCCTCACTTCAGCCAATTTGCTGAACCGCTGCCAGAACTCTTGAAAGGACATCCAAAGAAGTACAAAAAGACCCAAATCCCCATTAATTGGAATGAAGACAGAGAAATTGCCTTCCAACTCCCGAATAAGAAGTTGACTGGAGCACCTGTCCTAGGCTATCCTGATAATAGTCAGCCATTCCATCTCTACACGGACGCAAGCAGGAAAGGTCTAGGAGTTGTCCTGTCTCAAGTGCAACATGGTAAGGATTGAGTGATTGTCTACGCAAGCCAATCTCTTAGAGGGGCTGAAAGAAATGACCAGAACTACAGTTCCTTCAAGTTGGAATTCCTTGCACTTGTATAGGCCATCGCTGAGAAATTGAAGGACTACCTTACTGCAACACCATTGGTGGCCTATACTGATAACAACCCGCTGACGCACCTGAAAACAGACAGTTTAGGAGCTTTAGAACAGACATGGGCCTCACATCTTGCCAACTTTGTGGTCAAGTACAGAACAGGCAAGTCAAATAAGAATGCAGATGCCTTAGCCTCGTCTGCCTACTAGAGAAGACTCTACTGAACAAGAATTGCCAAGCAATTTGCCCAGCAGGATTCCATCACCATCAAAGGCAAAGGTAAAGAAGCTTTAAACTCCCAACAGCAGAAACATCCAGAACCACAAGTTGAGAAACAAAGGTAGGTCAAGTTTAAAGCTGAAAGTCGAGTGTTAGGAGAACTGCAAGACTTCTTCACCAGTGGAAGAATGCCAGAGAGAATCCACAAAAGAAATGCAGACCCAAAGCTGCTCAAGCTATGGAGACAGCGGAAACAGCTCTTCATGCAACAAGGGCTGATGTTGAGAAGAACCCTAGATCTCATTAACAGTGATCGACTGCATCAAATTGTGGTACCTTGCAGAGATGCCTATATTGTCCTACAGATGTACAACGACCAATCTGAAGATTCTATTGGATTGGAATGAAAGGAGACATTGAAAACTAGTGTCAAGAATGTTCTACTTGTGCCACTGGAAGAGGTGAGAAACATGATCAGAGAGCTCCTCTACATTCTATTGTGAATACACCTCTGGAGATAATGGCCATAGAGCATGTCAAGTATGAACCAAGCCACTCAGGATATACCTATACCATAAGCATAATTAATCATTACACCAAATTTATAGTTACTGTACCTATGAAAGATCTAATAGCCAAAACAGCTTCAATTGCTTTTTGGAAGAACTTTTGTGTTGCCCTGAAAAGATCTTAATAAACCAGGGATATGCCTTTGAGTCCCAACTTCTCCAAGAACTATGCTCACTCCATAACTGTCACAAGCTCAGAACAACAGCTTATCATCCTCAAGGTAAGGACTTTGTGAAAATTAGGGGTGCACCGAAATGAAAATTCTGGTCCGAAACCGAAACCGAAAATTCAGGATGCCCTTGACCGAAAACCGAAACCGAAACCGAAACTGCCTTTTTGCCCAAATACTTTTAAAATACTTTTTTTTTAATGATTTTATTAATAATTCTTTTTCATGAATGAAATTCATCTGTGGGTGGCGCTGTTATGGAGAGGGGGATCTGTGGGTGGCGCTGTTATGGAGAGGGGGATCTGTGGGTGGCGCTGTTATGGAGAGGGGGATCTGTGGGTGGCGCTGTTATGGAGAGGGGGATCTGTGGGTGGCGCTATGGAGAGGGGGATCTGTGGGTGGCGCTGTTATGGAGAGGGGGATCTGTGCACTGTTATGGAAAGGGGATATGTGCACTGTTATGGGCATAACAGTGCACAGATCCCTTTCCCCATAACAGTGCACAGATCCCCCCTCCCCATAGCAGTGCCATAGACCGATCCCCCTACCCATAACAGCCCCGGCCCTGCTGCTCACAGCATCACTCACTGCATCTTTATTTTACCTTACAATCGTGACGCTCCAGTAACAACTCTGCAGGCAGAGCGCAGGGCGGCGTAACGTCACTTATGAATGAAGGAGGCGGAGCAGGCGCGTCACGTGAGTAAGTGACGTTACGCCGGCCTCCGCTCTGCCTGCAGAGTTGTTAGTTACTGGAGCCTCACGATTGTAAGGTAAAATAAAGATGCAGTGACAAAGTAAACCGCCCGCCCGGCGCCCGCCCGCAGATGGTGGGTGACAAATCCCACACCCCATATTTTCGGCCGATATGTAACAATATTGGCCGAAGTGGATTAGGTGCATTTTCGGCCGATATTTTCGGCTGCCGGAATTTCGGTGCACCCCTAGTGAAAATAATCAAAATCTCTTTGAGATGCTGAGAGCTGTACCACCAGACCAAAGAACTGATTGGCCGACTTTGCTAATCATTCACGGCTTTTCGCTACTCGTACAGAGGCTCGAGCATGTGCAGTGTTGTATTCCAGCGAGTTGGCATGTCGCGGGTTAAGCTGGAAGTCCAGGAGAGCATTCCTTGCCATGTAAGAATGGTTAAAATGCTTGGACAGTCTCCTGGACATTGCCAGTGCCTTCATGAGCCAGTGTACTTATTTAGAAAGTATTGCATGACTAGATTGATGAGGTGTACCATGCAGGAAGCATGTGTTATTTCCTCCATGTTCATGGTGGCCAGGATGTTGAACCCATTGTCGCTAACCACCTTGCCCAGTTGGAGTCGACAAGGTGACAGCCAGCTTGCTGCTTGATGAACTTTAGCAACTGCTCGCCAGTGTGGTTACTCTCGCCCAGGCCGATCAGCTCCAACACAGCCTGGCATCCCTTAACTTGACACATGTGATAGGAAGGAAGGGTAGTGCCAGAAATGCTGTGCCCTGCTGCTTTTGTGAATGAGAGAGTGTCCATGGAGGATTAGGCAGATAAGTGCTTGGTGTGGGACCCAGGCTGACACAATTGTGAGGCGGGGTCAAAAGGACCTGGCCTCGTTGCCAGAGTGCTGCTACACTGCTGCCATAAAAACATTGACCCAGTGGGCCACTAAAGACGTGTACTTTCCCTGTCCATAAGAGCTTTGCTAGGTGTCCACCATGGCATGAACCTTGCCACACAGCAAGAATCGCAGGCAGTGGCCACGTTGTTCGCCACATGAGAGTACAAGGCAGGGATGGCTTTTTGGGAGAAATAATGCCACCTAAGGTATCTTCCAGCGAGGCCGAGCGCACCCTATCAGCAGCAACTACACCGCCAGTAACTTGGCCACGTGGGAATTAAGCTTGCACACCAGTGGATTGCTGGGCCTTTAGAGTTGTGTCCTGGCCCCACATTCTGTTATTGATGGCTGACAATGGAGTGCAGCAGGAGAAGTTTGAATTGGAGAAGCGGAAAGGGATGCTGATGATGTGAAAGACGACGTGCTGCCTGTGGATGAGGCCTGGCTGCTGAAAGGGGAAGTGGTAGAAGAAGAGAACTCCTGTTGCGGTAGATGGCTGCAATCTTTGCTTTCCCAAAGGATGGGGTGATGCTGCTTCATGTGGTTCAATAGAGCTGTGGTGCCTACGTTTGTGTTTGTCTGCCCACGTCTTATTTTGTTCTTGCACAGTTTGTACAGGGCAATGCATCTGTCTTCCGGCAGCATGAACAAAAACTGCCAGGTGGGAGATAATCGCGCAAAGCTAGAGGCAGCTGAGTTTGACTTAGATCTGGCATGTTTTGAGTATAATCCACCCACAGTTTCAGCGGCATCACCAGATCCCAAAGCAGACATGGCCACGGCTGTTGTAACGGGGCTCCGAAGGCGCACTCGGTCTCCCATCAGCCGCAGACCTGCTGCTTAGCTTCGGGAGCGAGTATCTGTGTTCAGCCTCATTTCCAGGGTGGCTTTTGCTAGCTGGGAGGCTCCCTGCTCCTAGGTCTGCCTTGAGCGCCGAGCTGATCACTCGGTGCTCGACTTCTTTGTCTGTCAGTCATGTGACGCTGGCCACGTCACATGACCCTCACTCCCCACTATAAATACAGGCAACCTGCTGGCTACAGGTTGCCTGTGATTTTGGTCCCTTAGGCTGTGTATTATTATTGTTATTTAGCTTACCTTTGGATTTGACCCTTGATCTGCTTCCTGACACCTCTTCTGCCTGCTCCCTGAACCTTGACGCTACCTCTCGGATTTTGACCTCGGCTTGCTTTTGGATTTTGTCTTTGCCTCTTCTCTTGTACTGACGTGACCTCCTGGACTGACCCCGGCTAGTTGACCCGCCTCGCCCTTCAGTTTTTGGTGGTACCTTGCTTGTTCCACCTCTCTGTCCGCTCTAAGTGCTACCTCTCATTGGCTGTCCACTTCCCTGCTGTCTCTATCTCTCTTCTTTTACTTACTCAGGTCAGGGACTGTCTCCCAGTTGCGCCCCATCATCTAGGGCGGGTGGTGCAAGTAGGCAGGGACAGGGGACCGGGTGGCAGCTCAGGGGGTGCACCTTCGCTCTATCTTTATACCCGCAACTTTACCTTGTGACAGCTGTTCTTTGGGAGGTACGTGGCCTCTGTTCTAAATTGCTGCTGTTATCACCCTCCTTCTCTGATGTTGCCGCCTCCTGTTCAGAACCCTGATCTAGGTCCTGTCCATCACACAATCGTCATCAGAGTCCTCACCCTTCCTGCTGCTTCTATCAGACTGTGGGATATTATGGTGGGTTCTATGGCCCCCCTCCCCTACTCTGCATTTCCTTTGACTGTCACTGTCCGCAATGCCAATGCCGTGGCTATGGGTACCACGATTACCACCTCCAAGATAGCTATGCATGGGGTCCCCAGCCGCCTCCAGAACCTCCACCTCAGGGCAGCTCAAATGGCAATTGCTCTCACCCAAGTCGTCAACAGGGACACTCTCTTGACTGTCTGCCGTAAGGCGTGATCGGGTTCTCGTGCTACTTCTTATGAAAAACGATGACGCCCCACTAGAAAGGGGCAGGGAAGACTGAGAGAATTCCACTGAAAGCCTTCTATGGGCCTGTAAGGAGGAGGAACAGGTGGAATGAAGTGTCTCCATGAAGAGTCTCCACGGAATGGTGTCAGACTCTGAAGTCACCTCCATGTCATCCTGCTGCAAAATAAATTGGAACTGTGTGGAGTCAGAAATAAACAGAAATGCATTGAGGCCTGCCACCTAATATCACATTATCACTCATTATCACTCAAAGCTAATTTTGTGCACTACCCTGTGTAGCAATCACCTATATGATGGTTTATTAAATTCAACAACTTCCAAAAAATTGCAACCGTGTGGAGAGAGCAATAAATGGAAACGGATTGGGGCCTGATGCCTAATATCATGTTATCACTCACAGATAATTTTGTGTGCTACTCTGTTTATTGGTGTAGTAACCACTTATTGACTGGTTTTATTAAATTCAAGAAACCTCCCAAAAATTTGCAACCGCATGTAGACAGAAATAAGCAGAAACAGATTGAGGCTAATATCATATTATCACTCATGGATAATTTTGTGTGCCAACGTGTGTATTGGTGTAGTAATCACCTATCTTGTGGTTTTATTAAATTCAATCATATGTTGTGAACTACCATGTGTATTGGTGTAATAATCACATATATGCTAGTTAGAATATATTTAACAACCCCCAAAAAAATGTGGATCGTGTGGAGAAATAAATAAATGGAAACGGATTTATGCCTAAATTTATTATCACTCACAGATAACTTTGTGCGCTACCCTGTATATTGCCGTAGTAATCCCCTATATGCTAGTTTGAATAAATTCAACAACCCCCAAAAAATTTCAGCCGTGTGTAGACAGAAATAAACGGAAACGGACTGAGGCCTGCCGCCTAATATCACGTTATCACTCACAGATAATTTTGTGCACTACCATGTGTATTGGTGTAATCATCACCTATATGATGGATTTATTCAATTCAACAACCCAAAAAATAATTATAATAATTTGCAACCATGTGGAGACAGAAATAAATGAAAATGGATTTAGGCCTGCCGCCTAATATCACATTATCACTCATAGATAATATTATGCACTTCCCTGTCTATTGGTGTACTAATCACTTATGTGCTGTATTGAATAAATTCAATAACACCCCCAAAAATTTGATTGGAAACGGTTGGAAATAAATGTATACGGATTTAGGCCTACATTTTTTTATCACTCGCAGATAACTTTGTGCGCTACCATGTATATTGCTTTAGTAATCCCCTATATGCTGGTTTGAATAAATTCAACAACTCCCCAAAAAAATGTGCAACCGTGTGGAGACAGAAATAAACATAAACGGATTGAGGCCTGCCGCCTAATATCACATTGTCACTCACACATAATTTTATGTGCTACCTTGTGTATTGGTGTACTAAAATCACCTATATGGTGGTTTGAATAAATTCAATAACCCCCTCAAAAAATTTGGAAGTGTGTGGATTTAGTCCTAATATTATGTTATCAATCACTGATGTTTGGCCTGCTACCTTGTCTATTTTATATGTTTTTTTTAAACAGTGGACTAGTATTTCAGGTGTTTTCACTGAGATTTAGAATGCTACATTGATGAAAGAACATGCATTGAACAGTTTTGCACTTATTCCACCTGACTCCCTAAGATTGTTTTTCTGGCAGACACTGCTACACCCATCCACCCTTATTCATCGCCCAACACAGAATGACATTCTGCTTGTTCTGCTAGGGCACCTCCCTCCCTGCTGCAGCACTGATTGGCTTATTCAGACTGTCTGTCAACCTGGGAGCCAATTAGGGCAAGCCCCCTCCCCCACACTTCCTGTCAGGGTCATGTGAGCACCCTTCTTCTTCCTCCCTAGTGTTTTTTTCTGCTGGAAAACAGGCAGCCAATCACAGGCTGAGCTGGGTCATCTCTGCAACCGGTTATTGGCTACATCATTCACAGGCATTTTCTGATGTGTCTGGACTGAAGCAAGAAGTGGAGAATAGTGGGGACCGAGGCGCCATCAGCAGCGGGGCATCACTGATGGAAGTATAAGGCCCCTTGCAGACGAGCGAGTATTCTGCACAGGTGCGATGCGTGATGCAAACGCATTGCGCCCGCATGGAATCCGGACCCATTTATTTCAATGGGGCTGTGTACATGTGCGTTGGTTTTCACGCATCACATGTGCGTTACGTGAAAATCGCGGCATGTCCTATATTCTGCAATCTTCACGCAACGCTGGCCCCATAGAAGTAAATGGAGCTGCGTGAAAATCACATCGCATCCGCAAGCAAGTGCGGATGCGATGTGTTTTTCACGGATAGTTGCAAAGAGATGACGTTTGTATACCTTCAGTTTTTTTATCACGCGCGTGAAAAACTTATTAAATCGCATTGCACCCAAGCGATAAAAAATGAACAACTGAACGCGATTGCAGTCAAAACTGAATGACTTTGTTTGCTAAATCGCGCATTTTTCACTGAACGTATTCGCAGCGCATCCGGGCCTAATCCGCACACGCTCGTCTGCAAGGGGCCTACCTTTGTTATGTTTTTAAAGCATTTGCAGCCCATGGTAAAACATTTTTATTCTGCTTGGATACCCCTTTATAATTCCTAATTATCCATGCTGGGTGAGCTCTGCCTTACATGACTATAAATTCACTTTTCCTTCACAATTCTTACATTTTCATAGATATTACTATTTGCCAAGGCTGAAACAAGGTCTCTGGCGATTCCTGGGAAAAAGATGTGTTAACTGTTATCTTTTTGGCAGGTGGAAAATCGTGAACAATGCTGCCATAATATTGTCAATAAAGCATGATACCAACAGTGCTAAATAACAATAACAAAACAATACAAAACAATGTAATATTATCACATAGTGCCTATATAGTAGTGCTAGTGGGACTTGAAGCTCATGGGCCCCCTATTGAAATCTGTAGAATGCCCCTACAATGTGCTATTGATACTGCTGTTGTTTTTGGGCTTAAAACCAGCTATTGATACTGCTGGTGCCTAAAAGCAGCTTTTGGGCGTTTAGGCACCAGGGCTCAGGTGGTTACATTCCTAAACATATATCAGTACCCAGACAGCAGTTATATTCAATACCTAAATAATACCATGGAGTTCATTAGTGTTGAGTAAACTTTAGAAAAATTTGATTCGGCTCGTTTGCCAAAGATCACAAAGAAATTCGCTTGGTGATGAATTACTTCGTCACAAAGCGCATTTCTATGAAAGTAGTGGGTTCAATGACAGGGAACAGCGATTGCGCCCCCCCCCCCCCCCATTATTGAACCCTTCAGATGCCATGTTCATTGCTGATCATTTGCTCACGTACTGTACCTCTGCCTGTTTACTGACTTTGACTCTCTGCTGCCTGCACTGTACAAAGCCTGTTTTACCATATTGACCCTTCTTTGCCTGCCCTGACCTCACACTAGTTTTACATCTTCACACAAACTCTGACCTGATCTCTGCCTGTTTACTCACTATAAATGTTGCCTGTTCCCTTGGTGCTTTCCACCGGTATCTCTACCCCTGTGGGTCAGTAGCCAACCACACCAGGACTATTCCAGTAGTTATTACCCTGGTGGGTCCTCTGCAGCAAAGACCAGATCCTTGTATATGGGTAAAAGGGTAAAAACTAGGGGAATGCCAGGATAACGCTCTTAGGACTAGCCCAAAGTCAAACCGTTTGGTTGAATTTGCTCAACAAAGTGATCTTAACGCCCTGCCAAACACTGCAGCAACGTCCTGCAGCGACCACAGTACCAGTAACTCCTTCTCAAGTTACACCCACTGGAGGTTCTGGCCTACATCTTTTACTTCCCGTTCCGCAAAGGGGTCAATCCCAAAGAATGGCATTTCCTATTCAGACCAGGGGGGGGCATATGTCCATAACAGAAACAACCAGAAAGTTTATCTGTGCAGCTTTCTCTGACAATCACCTCACCTAGGTGATAGGGATACATGTTCGATCACCTGCACATTCATGCTAAAAATATTTTTATTGTAAACCTGCAGAAAATGTAAAGAAACAGCAGATAAAGTTTTAAAAATATGCTGGTCTTTGGAAACATCAGAGATATACCGTTTAAGTAATCAGATAAACCATGAAGTTACAGTTTGCATACTGCTGCATGGTGTGCAGGAGAAAAAGGAGTGTGAGACATGAGTTACAGAACAGCAGATACTCTTGGAATGTCCACATTTATAGGTTCCCTTGTGGAAAAGCCATAATGTACTAGGAGGACAGCTGGATGATAAACAGACTAGGGGATAGTAATTATCCCAGAGTAGGAGCCCTTCTGGATACACATTTGTATCCCATGGAGAGGACTTGAGAAAACTCAGGGTCCTGATAAAGTACAGGCAAATATTTGTGAATGAGCTTGCAATAAAAAATCTGGGGATTTTTATTTGAAACTGTGTTAGAACTAGATGAATTCAAATCTGATCTTTCCCTGTTGTGCACAATATGTTAAACACGATTAAGCATCCAATGGGGGCATCCCCGCGCTCTTAGACTGTTATACTGGCATCCTGATCACTACCCCCATGGGCTTATTTTAGTTCAACTACGTGCCCTTTGGACTTTGTAATGCAAAAGGAATTCCCCACAGACTAATGTAATGCTGCTTGGGTCACAAAATGTTGACACTATTCTGCTGTACTTGGATGATGTCATCATATACTCCAAGTCCTATGAAGACCACCTACAACATCTGGCTAAAATCTTCCAAGTCCTCATCAAACATGGTTTCAAGGTCTAGCCTTCCAAATGTCATCTGCTGAAACCAGAAGTCAAGTATCTGAGACATGTCGTCAGCTCTGAAGGTGTGAATCCTGATCCAGATAAAATAGCTGCATCCCAGAACTGACCTTCCCCTACCACCATAAAAGAGGTAAGACGTTTTATTGGTTTTGCAGGCTACCACATACGCTTTTTCCCTCACTTCAGCCAATTTGCTGAACCGCTGCCAGAACTCTTGAAAGGACATTCAAAGAAGTACAAAAAGACCCAAATCCCCATTAATTGGAATGAAGACAGAGAAATTGCCTTCCAACTCCCGAATAAGAAGTTGACTGGAGCACCTGTCCTAGGCTATCCTGATAATAGTCAGCCATTCCATCTCTACACGGACGCAAGCAGGAAAGGTCTAGGAGTTGTCCTGTCTCAAGTGCAACATGGTAAGGATTGAGTGATTGTCTACGCAAGCCAATCTCTTAGAGGGGCTGAAAGAAATGACCAGAACTACAGTTCCTTCAAGTTGGAATTCCTTGCACTTGTATAGGCCATCGCTGAGAAATTGAAGGACTACCTTACTGCAACACCATTGGTGGCCTATACTGATAACAACCCGCTGACGCACATGAAAACAGACAGTTTAGGAGCTTTAGAACAGACATGGGCCTCACATCTTGCCAACTTTGTGGTCAAGTACAGAACAGGCAAGTCAAATAAGAATGCAGATGCCTTAGCCTCGTCTGCCTACTAGAGAAGACTCTACTGAACAAGAATTGCCAAGCAATTTACCCAGCAGGATTCCATCACCATCAAAGGCAAAGGTAAAGAAGCTTTAAACTCCCAACAGCAGAAACATCCAGAACCACAAGTTGAGAAACAAAGGTAGGTCAAGTTTAAAGCTGAAAGTCGAGTGTTAGGAGAACTGCAAGACTTCTTCACCAGTGGAAGAATGCCAGAGAGAATCCACAAAAGAAATGCAGACCCAAAGCTGCTCAAGCTATGGAGACAGCGGAAACAGCTCTTCATGCAACAAGGGCTGATGTTGAGAAGAACCCTAGATCTCATTAACAGTGATCGACTGCATCAAATTGTGGTACCTTGCAGAGATGCCTATATTGTCCTACAGATGTACAACGACCAATCTGAAGATTCTATTGGATTGGAATGAAAGGAGACATTGAAAACTAGTGTCAAGAATGTTCTACTTGTGCCACTGGAAGAGGTGAGAAACATGATCAGAGAGCTCCTCTACATTCTATTGTGAATACACCTCTGGAGATAATGGCCATAGAGCATGTCAAGTATGAACCAAGCCACTCAGGATATACCTATACCATAAGCATAATTAATCATTACACCAAATTTATAGTTACTGTACCTATGAAAGATCTAATAGCCAAAACAGCTTCAATTGCTTTTTGGAAGAACTTTTGTGTTGCCCTGAAAAGATCTTAATAAGCCAGGGATATGCCTTTGAGTCCCAACTTCTCCAAGAACTATGCTCACTCCATAACTGTCACAAGCTCAGAACAACAGCTTATCATCCTCAAGGTAAGGACTTTGTGAAAATAATCAAAATCTCTTTGAGATGCTGAGAGCTGTACCACCAGACCAAAGAACTGATTGGCCGACTTTGCTAATCATTCACGGCTTTTCGCTACTCGTACAGAGGCTCGAGCATGTGCAGTGTTGTATTCCAGCGAGTTGGCATGTCGCGGGTTAAGCTGGAAGTCCAGGAGAGCATTCCTTGCCATGTAAGAATGGTTAAAATGCTTGGACAGTCTCCTGGACATTGCCAGTGCCTTCATGAGCCAGTGTACTTATTTAGAAAGTATTGCATGACTAGATTGATGAGGTGTACCATGCAGGAAGCATGTGTTATTTCCTCCATGTTCATGGTGGCCAGGATGTTGCACCCATTGTCGCTAACCACCTTGCCCAGTTGGAGTCGACAAGGTGACAGCCAGCTTGCTGCTTGATGAACTTTAGCAACTGCTCGCCAGTGTGGTTACTCTCGCCCAGGCCGATCAGCTCCAACACAGCCTGGCATCCCTTAACTTGACACATGTGATAGGAAGGAAGGGTAGTGCCAGAAATGCTGTGCCCTGCTGCTTTTGTGAATGAGAGAGTGTCCATGGAGGATTAGGCAGATAAGTGCCTGGTGTGGGACCCAGGCTGACACAATTGTGAGGCGGGGTCAAAAGGACCTGGCCTCGTTGCCAGAGTGCTGCTACACTGCTGCCATAAAAACATTGACCCAGTGGGCCACTAAAGACGTGTACTTTCCCTGTCCATAAGAGCTTCGCTAGGTGTCCACCATGGCATGAACCTTGCCACACAGCAAGAATCGCAGGCAGTGGCCACGTTGTTCGCCACATGAGAGTACAAGGCAGGGATGGCTTTTTGGGAGAAATAATGCCACCTAAGATATCTTCCAGCGAGGCCGAGCGCACCCTATCAGCAGCAACTACACCGCCAGTAACTTGGCCACGTGGGAATTAAGCTTGCACACCAGTGGATTGCTGGGCCTTTAGAGTTGTGTCCTGGCCCCACATTCTGTTATTGATGGCTGACAATGGAGTGCAGCAGGAGAAGTTTGAATTGGAGAAGCGGAAAGGGATGCTGATGATGTGAAAGACGACGTGCTGCCTGTGGATGAGGCCTGGCTGCTGAAAGGGGAAGTGGTAGAAGAAGAGAACTCCTGTTGCGGTAGATGGCTGCAATCTTTGCTTTCCCAAAGGATGGGGTGATGCTGCTTCATGTGGTTCAATAGAGCTGTGGTGCCTACGTTTGTGTTTGTCTGCCCACATCTTATTTTGTTCTTGCACAGTTTGTACAGGGCAATGCATCTGTCTTCCGGCAGCATGAACAAAAACTGCCAGGTGGGAGATAATCACGCAAAAGCTAGAGGCAGCTGAGTTTGACTTAGATCTGGCATGTTTTGAGTATAATCCACCCACAGTTTCAGCGGCATCACCAGATCCCAAAGCAGACATGGCCACGGCTGTTGTAACGGGGCTCCGAAGGCGCACTCGGTCTCCCATCAGCCGCAGACCTGCTGCTTAGCTTCGGGAGCGAGTATCTGTGTTCAGCCTCATTCCCAGGGTGGCTTTTGCTAGCTGGGAGGCTCCCTGCTCCTAGGTCTGCCTTGAGCGCCGAGCTGATCACTCGGGGCTCGACTTCTTTGTCTGTCAGTCATGTGACGCTGGCCACGTCACATGACCCTCACTCCCCACTATAAATACAGGCAACCTGCTGGCTACAGGTTGCCTGTGATTTTGGTCCCTTAGGCTGTGTATTATTGTTATTTAGCTTACCTTTGGATTTGACCCTTGATCTGCTTCCTGACACCTCTTCTGCCTGCTCCCTGAACCTTGACGCTACCTCTCGGATTTTGACCTCGGCTTGCTTTTGGATTTTGTCTTTGCCTCTTCTCTTGTACTGACGTGACCTCCTGGACTGACCCCGGCTAGTTGACCCGCCTCGCCCTTCAGTTTTTGGTGGTACCTTGCTTGTTCCACCTCTCTGTCCGCTCTAAGTGCTACCTCTCATTGGCTGTCCGCTTCCCTGCTGTCTCTATCTCTCTTCTTTTACTTACTCAGGTCAGGGACTTTCTCCCAGTTGCGCCCCATCATCTAGGGCGGGTGGTGCAAGTAGGCAGGGACAGGGGACCGGGTGGCAGCTCAGGGGGTGCACCGTCGCTCTATCTTTATACCCGCAACTTTACCTTGTGACAGCTGTTCTTTGGGAGGTACGTGGCCTCTGTTCTAAATTGCTGCTGTTATCACCCTCCTTCTCTGATGTTGCCGCCTCCTGTTCAGAACCCTGATCTAGGTCCTGTCCATCACACAATCGTCATCAGAGTCCTCACCCTTCCTGCTGCTTCTATCAGACTGTGGGATATTATGGTGGGTTCTATGGCCCCCCTCCCCTACTCTGCATTTCCTTTGACTGTCACTGTCCGCAATGCCAATGCCGTGGCTATGGGTACCACGATTACCACCTCCAAGATAGCTATGCATGGGGTCCCCAGCCGCCTCCAGAACCTCCACCTCAGGGCAGCTCAAATGGCAATTGCTCTCACCCAAGTCGTCAACAGGGACACTCTCTTGACTGTCTGCCGTAAGGCGTGATGGGGTTCTCGTGCTACTTCTTAGGAAAAAGGATGACGCCCCACTAGAAAGGGGCAGGGAAGACTGAGAGAATTCCACTGAAAGCCTTCTATGGGCCTGTAAGGAGGAGGAACAGGTGGAATGAAGTGTCTCCATGAAGAGTCTCCACGGAATGGTGTCAGACTCTGAAGTCACCTCCATGTCATCCTGCTGCAAAATAAATTGGAACTGTGTGGAGTCAGAAATAAACAGAAATGCATTGAGGCCTGCCACCTAATATCACATTATCACTCATTATCACTCAAAGCTAATTTTGTGCACTACCCTGTGTAGCAATCACCTATATGATGGTTTATTAAATTCAACAACTTCCAAAAAATTGCAACCGTGTGGAGAGAGCAATAAATGGAAACGGATTGAGGCCTGATGCCTAATATCATGTTATCACTCACAGATAATTTTGTGTGCTACTCTGTTTATTGGTGTAGTAACCACTTATTGACTGGTTTTATTAAATTCAAGAAACCTCCCAAAAATTTGCAACCGCATGTAGACAGAAATAAGCAGAAACAGATTGAGGCTAATATCATATTATCACTCATGGATAATTTTGTGTGCCAACGTGTGTATTGGTGTAGTAATCACCTATATTGTGGTTTTATTAAATTCAATCATATGTTGTGAACTACCATGTGTATTGGTGTAATAATCACATATATGCTAGTTAGAATATATTTAACAACCCCCAAAAAAATGTGCATCTAGTGGAGAAATAAATAAATGGAAACGGATTTATGCCTAAATTTATTATCACTCACAGATAACTTTGTGCGCTACCCTGTATATTGCCGTAGTAATCCCCTATATGCTAGTTTGAATAAATTCAACAACCCCCAAAAAATTTCAGCCGTGTGTAGACAGAAATAAACGGAAACGGACTGAGGCCTGCCGCCTAATATCACGTTATCACTCACAGATAATTTTGTGCACTACCATGTGTATTGGTGTAATCATCACCTATATGATGGATTTATTCAATTCAACAACCCAAAAAATAATTATAATAATTTGCAACCATGTGGAGACAGAAATAAATGAAAATGGATTTAGGCCTGCCGCCTAATATCACATTATCACTCATAGATAATATTATGCACTTCCCTGTCTATTGGTGTACTAATCACTTATGTGCTGTATTGAATAAATTCAATAACACCCCCAAAAATTTGATTGGAAACGGTTGGAAATAAATGTATACGGATTTAGGCCTACATTTTTTTATCACTCACAGATAACTTTGTGCGCTACCATGTATATTGCTTTAGTAATCCCCTATATGCTGGTTTGAATAAATTCAACAACCCCCCAAAAAAAATGTTCAACCGTGTGGAGACAGAAATAAACATAAACGGATTGAGGCCTGCCGCCTAATATCACATTGTCACTCACACATAATTTTATGTGCTACCTTGTGTATTGGTGTACTAAAATCACCTATATGGTGGTTTGAATAAATTCAATAACCCCCTCAAAAAATTTGGAAGTGTGTGGATTTAGTCCTAATATTATGTTATCAATCACTGATGTTTGGCCTGCTACCTTGTCTATTTTATATGTTTTTTTTTAAACAGTGGACTAGTATTTCAGGTGTTTTCACTGAGATTTAGAATGCTACATTGATGAAAGAACATGCATTGAACAGTTTTGTGCTTATTCCACCTGACTCCCTAAGATTGTTTTTCTGGCAGACACTGCTACACCCATCCACCCTTATTCATCGCCCAACACAGAATGACATTCTGCTTGTTCTGCTAGGGCACCTCCCTCCCTGCTGCAGCACTGATTGGCTTATTCAGACTGTCTGTCAACCTGGGAGCCAATTAGGGCAAGCCCCCTCCCCCACACTTCCTGTCAGGGTCATGTGAGCACCCTTCTTCTTCCTCCCTAGTGTTTTTTTTCTGCTGACATGTGCAGTATAACAACAATGGATTAGTCCGAAAGGAACATGAAAAGGTTCTGGCATGTTTGTCATCCGAAAAATTGCAAAGTTCGCAACAAACCCGGTTCGTTACGAACTGTTTCGCTCATCTTTTCCTTATACAGTATGGCCTGTGGCATCATGTGTATGTTGTATATGTTTTGCACTACTAATTGTGACACATATTCCCTATTCGGCAGCATTGCGGCTTTTTTTTATTGTTATATACAGTAGTCATGTGCCAGTTTTAATAATGAAAATTCAATAACAATAATCCTATTATATTTATTGTTTTTGTAATATATAAATAAGAATACCCCCTAACACATCTATAGTAAAGTGAAATGATACAATAGATAGTAATATTAATTAAATATATTTAAATATAAACTTTTTTTCCCCTTCTTTTTTCCTACATCAGTAGCACATGTGAATATAGGGAACATTACTAATATATGTAATTAGTGAAAATTTGGGATGAATTCTTCACCTTCCAACAGAGAAATTAGAAACTATGGCCGATGTAGTAGGAACAAAAGCTCCTTCTATCACTGTTATAATAATCTGCCACTGCCATTCATGAATCTCCCTACCTGCAGGACAGCTTAATTATGTGCCCAGAGATTGGAATTAATGGTCAATTTCCTGCACTTTTAATTCTGGAGTTAGAAAATATAATTAACGACCTCTGTTATCTCCATATGGTAACGTTTTCATTTTTTGGTAAATAACTGTACTTAGATCACTGCAAATGGTCCACCAACTGACAATACAAGGCTAAACCCTCACACTGATGTTAAAAAATGAGATTTTAGCCAATACTGTATATTCCTGTCAAGAACATATCGGAGCCAGCGCACCCCGCCAAGGTATCTCAGTGTAGCACAAGACCTGTATTGTCAGTTGCTTACTATTGTGGTGCACCATTAGCAGTGATCTAGTTAATCTTATATTTTCATCCACACATTATTTCATCTTGTGTAGGATGTTTTTGTGGTACATGTGGTCCTCTGCCAGCATCCTCCATTGTATGCATTTTTGCTGGGGATTAGCAACGGATCACATGTGGAGGATCTGCTCCCCCGGTTATAAATACTCTACAGTATTTGGGGCTTGAGCATTTCCTCCCAGTTAAGCCACTCTATTCTGTGATTTTTCTAAATAACTACTTCCCTCATGGCTATGCAACCTGAAAATAGCATCACATTTTAATTATGTTTTTCTTTTCTTTGCTTCATGAGGAGGCAAATCAGATATATTTATCTACTAATGCAGTCCAATCATTCACTAATTTACTTTACATACAGTACATAGTGCCTGACAAATGTTTTTTTTTTTTGGAGCCTCCATTAAGTAGTCTGTTACTCCCTTATATATGAATTGTAAGGGATTGCTCTCTCAAGCAGGGTGGCGAAGACAGATTCCTTCGCAGACAGCTGGAATAAAGTCCAAACAATGCTTTATTTTATGGCGCTTTGGCAATTACAGGTAAACCTGTAATCTCACCTATTGAGGGCAGGTCACACGTGGAGACTCAGGCTTCACTAGCCAGCAAGGCAGCCAGCTTCCTAGGCTTTTCCAGGCATAACTCCTTCCCAGACTGACAGCCTTGGATGTGCTTTCACTAAGCACTTTATCTGTGAGAGCCTGGGGTATGTGCTAATAGAGGTAGGCGCTAAGTCTATCTGCGCCAAGTCCAACATTGGGATCATTATTAGGGTTACATGCAGAGTGTGTCTCTTTTTAGTGTATATGTATGCTGCTGTTATTGGATTTTTAACATTATTTAAGATGAACTAATTAATAAAGTAACTGAATTTCTGAACTAATCATGGACTGTGTGGTACTGGTTTTCTTAATTGGTGTGGTGCAATGAGAGACAGAGAGACTTTTCCAGTTGATCAAAGCACTTTCGATTCGAGTAGAATTGGACCCAAATCAGAAAGCGGATTTGGACTAATCAGACCTAAATTCACTCATCTCTATAATTTCAAATAATGGCCAGGAAAAATGTGTCATTAATCTTTAACCTCACAGATGCTCAATGTCATGCCTTGCCCTGTGAATGTGCGGAGGTCTGTCAGACTGGCTGCACATGTCTGACTTCTCTGTTTGTTTTGGTTTGGGTTTGTACTGGGTTTGATTGTTAGTGAGGCTATTTATCCCTCCTTTCCCCAGTGGCCTCTGTGGGTTATAGTTCTTTCCTGTGAGCTCTGGATGTGTGGTGGATCGTCTGCTCCAGCTCTGCTCTAGATAAGTCCTCTCTGTTATTTCCCATTGTGTCTTTGATCTAGGCCTCTAGGGAGACGCTTGCTTCCTCCGGGTTTGAAGAAGCAGGTTGCCTCTTCCCTTTTCCCTACTGCTTAGGGTTTGCCCAGGATTTATAGGTTTAGGCACAAGGGCATGTGCATATCCACCATTAGGGTATGCACATGGGCACAGCAGTTTAGGGAAAACTTTTAGGGATCGCTAGGAGGTGACCCTTTTCTCCCTAGCTTTTGGGCCTAGTCTTTGGTTCTGTTTGTTTTCCTGTGTTTGGTTATTTCTCCGCTTACCTACCTATCGTGACACTATAACCCGCCAAAAAACTGTCATTTCCCTGCTGTTTGCAAAATGGAGGCTATGGATGCTTTGGTTGATCGCCTGCAGGGATTATTACTGGAGGTTGCTGACCTCCGCAGTTCTGTTGCACGGTGTCAGAATGCTCTGGCGTCTGGCGCCATTAGAGTAAATCAGGTCTGCTTAGAGCCTAAAGTCGCTCTCCCTGATAGGTTCTCAGGGGGTGGTGATGACTTTATTTGGTTCAGGGAGTCCTGCAAGTTGTATTTTCGTCTGCGGCCGATTTCATCTGGTGACGAGAATCAAAGAGTGGGGATCATTATATCTCTGCTCAAACGGGACGCGCAGTCCTGGGCTTTTTCTCTGCCGACCGGTTCACCATCCCCCCGGTTGGTGGATGAATTTTTCAGAGCCTTGGGCTTGATTTATGATGACCCAGACCGGGTCTCTATGGCTGAATCTAAGTTGCACAGTTTGTTACAGGGAGAATGTACTGCGGAGTCGTATTGTGCAGAATTTAGAAGATGGGCAACTGACTCGGGGTGGAATGATCCTGCACCCCGGAGTCAGTTTTGTCAGGGGCTATCTGAGAGGTTGAAAGGTGCCCTTGCTTTTCATGAGTATCCTGATTCATTGGAGACGGCCATGTCTTTGGCAGTGCGGCTTGATAGACGTCTTAGAGAGAGGTATAAGATTCCTCTTGAGCGGGTGGTCCCGTCTGAAAGTGCATCCGTCCCACCTATTCCCCGGGGTAATATGACATTTGAATCTGGGGCAGGAGAGGAGCCTATGCAGTTGGGCCAGGTTTCCTTTCACTCAGGTGATAGGGATTTTAGGAAGCTGAATAAACTATGTTACTTCTGTGGAAAAGAAGGTCATTTTGTTTGTGCGTGTCCTTTTGTTAAACCTCAAAGCGGTAATGAAAAACTCCAGAGGTATTCACATAAAGAAAAAAAAAACTTCCCTGACTCTTGGTAGTGTGAATAGGGAGTCTGAGCAAGCAAATATGCATTCTCCCTGCAATACCCGTTTCCTCCTGCCTGCCATGGTGGCGCTAGACTTTGACACTAGATTTTGATCGAGAATATGATTGTCCGGTCAATCTCATCCCTGGAGCTTAACTGCCAAAAATCTCGGCTATACAGCCTTTCCCAACCGGAAAGAGAAGCTATGCGGAGGTATATTGCCGAGAGTTTGGCAAAGGGACATGATAGGCCATCTAAGTCCCCTGTGGCCGCCGGCTTCTTTTTCGTAAAAAAGAAAGACGGATCACTTAGACCGTGTTTAGATTTCCGGGAACTGAATCTCATTACGGTTCGTGATCCGTATCCCCTTTCTTAGATTTCTGATCTATTTGATCAAATTGTCAGAGCCAAGGTGTTCTCCAAGTTGGATTAACTCATAAACACTCATTATAGCTAAATCCTTATCAATTTGATAACAATTTAGCTTAAATAAGTATATTCAGAAGTTAAGAGATAATATATATATTTTTTTATAGACTAAGCCCAAAATACTTAGAATGCAATAATAATTTTAAAAAATGCCTCCAACTGTGTCCATTGCCTTTAACTCAATGCATTTTGTTGTATTAAGCATCAATTCAAAGTTTGCTGCAACTGTGTATTTGATGGGTTAAATGTCAAGTAAAAGACTGCTACATCCATACTTGGAAAAGATCCATTACAAGATGGTGCCCAAAATCCTAATGTTAAATGGCAAGAAATCTAGCCACTGTGCCAATAAGACAAGACAAGGTACAGACTTTAAAAAGCCAATTGTTCTTCTCTTCTGATCGTTATCTTGAATTGATTCACAGGCATAAAAAATTGGAGATAAGTGCATATGTATATTTTTCCAATAAAAACAGTCATTATAATAATTTCCTGGATTACGAGAGTCACGTTCAACCAGTTTTGGAGCCAAAATATATAGTTGAGGAAGTACTTCAAGTAACAATTGCCTTTTTACTGGACACAGTAATAGATGAGATGCAAATGTGGCATACATTTCAGTGTTTTTGTTCTATTAAGGCCTCATGCACACGGATGTTTTTTTTTTGCGGTCCGCAAAACGGATTTCCGTTATTCCGTGATCCGTGACCGTTTTTTCGTCTGTGGGTCTTCCTTGATTTTTGGAGGATCCACAGACATGAAAAAAAAGTCGTTTTGGTGTCCGCCTGGCCGTGCGGAGCCAAACGGATCAGTCCTGACTTACAATGGAAGTCAATGGGGACGGATCCGTTTGACGTTGACACAATATGGTGCAATTGCAAACGGATCCGTCCCCATTGACTTTCAATGTAAAGTCAGGAGTCCCTATTATACCATCGGATCTGAGTTTTCTCCAATCCGATGGTATATTTTAACTTGAAGTGTCCCCATCACCATGGGAACGCCTCTATGTTAGAATATACCATCGGATTTGAGTTAGATCGTGAAAACTCATATCCGACAGTATATTCTAACACAGAGGCGTTCCCATGGTGATGGGGACACTTCAAGTTAGAATATATTACGAACTGTGTACATGACTGCCCCCTGCTGCCGGGCAGCACCCGATCTCTTACAGGGGGCTGTGATCCGCACAATTAACCCCTCAGGTGCCGTACCTGAGGGGTTAATTGTGCGTATCATAGCCCCCTGTAAGAGATCAGGTGCTGCCAGGCACACCCCCCTCCCTCCCCAGTTTTAAATTCATTGGTGGTGAATGCGGCCCCCCTCCCTCCCCTGTATTACTGTACATTCATTGGTGGCCAGTGTGCCCCCCCCTCCCTCCCCTGTATTTAACTCCTTAGTGGCCAGTGCGGCCCCCCCTCCCTCCCCTGTATTACTGTACATTCATTGGTGGCCAGTGTGCCCCCCCCTCCCTCCCCTGTATTTAACTCATTGGTGGCCAGTGCGGCCCCCCTCCCTCCCCTGTATTACTGTACATTCATTGGTGGCCAGTGGGCCCCCCCTCCCTCCCCCTCCTAATTAAAATCCCCCCCCCCATCATTGGTTGCAGCGGAGAGTTCCAATCGGAGTCCCAGTTTAATCGCTGGGACTCTGATCGGTAACCATGGCAACCAGGACGCTACTGGTTAGTTAGCAATTTTAGAAGCATTATATTTACCTTCGCTGTCTGTGACCGGCCAGGTGCTCCTCCTACTGGTAAGTGAAAGGTCTGTGCGGCGCATTGCTCATAGCACAGACCTTTCACTTACCAGTAGGAGGAGCGCCCGGCCGGTCACAGACATCGCAGGTAAGTATAATGCTTCTAAAAATTGCTAAGTAACCATGGCAACCAGGACTGCAGTAGCGTCCTGGTTGCCATGGTTACCGATCAGAGCCCCATCGATTAAACTGGGACTCCAATCGGAACAATCGGCTGCCACCAATGATAGGGGGGGATTTTAATTAGGAGGGGGAGGGGGGGCCCACTGGCCACCAATGAATGTACAGTAATACAGGGGAGGGGGGGGCGCACTCTCCACCAATGAGTTAAATACAAGGGAGGGAGGGAGGGGGGGCACACTGGCCACTAATGAATTTAAAACTGGGGAGGGAGGGGGGTGTGCCCCCTCCTGCCTGGCAGCACCTGATCTCTTACAGGGGGCTATGATACGCACAATTAACCCCTCAGGTACGGCACCTGAGGGGTTAATTGTGCGGATCACAGCCCCTGTAAGAGATCGGGTGCTGCCAGGCAGCAGGGAGCAGTCATGTACACAGTTCGTAGTATATTCTAACTTGAAGCGTCCCCATCACTATGGGAATGCCTCTGTGTTAGAATATACTGTCGGATCTGAGTTTTCACAAAGTGAAAACTCAGCTCTGAAAAAGCTTTTATGCAGACGGATCTGCGGATCCATCTGTGTGAAAGTAGCCTACGGCCACGGATCACGGACGCGGATGCCAAGCTTGTGTGCATCCGTGTTTTTTCACGGACCCATTGACTTGAATGGGTCCGTGAACCATTGTCCGTCAAAAAAATAGTACAGGTCATATTTTTTTGACGGACAGGAAACACGGATCACGGCCGCGGATGAACAACGGTGCATTCTCCGAGTTTTCAACTGACCCATTGAAAGTCAATGGGTCAGCAGAAAATCACGGAAAACGGAATAACGGCCACGGATGCACACAACGGTCGTGTGCATGAGGCCTAACTTTAATAGTGAGAGGGTTCTCCTTAGAGGATATTTCGTCATGACATCCAAACCAAAAAAATATATAAAATAGCTACACCCCTTAGGAATTTCCCTATAATAAGGTGTTGTATGGAGCGCAAAGCAAGAGCTTGCCTGATGCCTATTCAAGAACACTCAGTAGATGGATGGTTTATTGATCTAATGTCTAGTTTCCTCAGACCCAGTATATCTCTATCTAACCTACACTGACTATCTCCCACTAGGCGGAAACAGCCTGCCAGAAAAGGCTCCCGCAAGTGTGAAAGTAGCCTAACTCTTGTCTCAGAAGCCATCAATTTGCAAAAGCAGAAAAGTCTAAAGAAAAGACTGCTGTGCGTAATTTTTGTTTACTTTACATGTAATAGAGGTGCGACAATCACCCTGAAATAAAGAATCAACAGGGAATAGTAGTTATAAGAGATACATTAGATAGATAGATAGATAGATAGATAGATAGATAGATAGATAGATAGATAGATAGATAGAATGTAATAAAGAATGCCATACAATGCCTATATAGCAACAGGTGCTCAAATAAAAGTCCTTGTAGACAAAGTCATTATGTTAATATACACAAATGACCTCAGTGATAACCAATTCCCAGAGATATTCATTATAAAACAATACAATGGGGAAGGTTAGATATTTGAACGTCATGCTGACAGACTGCTGTACTAAACATATAGACCAAAACGTTCCCAGCAAAGTAAGATATCTAGACATAGTGATCCCAAGAAGTATCCACTTCAGTACAAAGTGATGGAGACAGTGACATGAGTCAGAACTTCTAAAGTTCAAGGACGTCTAAATTGCATCCATGGAATGTAACACATGCCATTGTTATAACCATGCTGGAAATCATTCATTTAAATTGTAAAAGTGAAGCCCCAGTTGGAAGCCACAATAAGTATATGTGTGGTAATGTGAACAGTGCTGGAAGGCGTGTATGTCCCACTCAGGTACCTCAGATGGGTGAGACAACTAAAATCCAGGGAGTTGCAGTAGTCTCAGCAAAGCATAGTTTGCTGAGACAGTTTTGTTTATGAATTCTGGGCTGGATTTTAATTGTATTGGTGGGTAGGCTTTGCAGTGGGATCTGTCAATCCACACCCTTTCAGACCCTTATGTCAGTCTGGAGCAGAGACTCTGTGTGAGTGGTCTCAGCCGGGTTGGCTGAGGGGTCACGAGGCTAGGTGATAACTTGAACTTTGGTGGGCGCAGTGACGCCTGTGAGACAAGGATCACGAGGCCAGAGTTGGGAGGACTACTGGGCCACAATCCCCCAAAAGGTATTGAGGTTGCTGGACTGTGTGGCTGAGGAAAGCCGCATTTGTGTTCCATGTGTGAACAGGGCTCTCTATGTGAGTCAGGGATACATTTATGTGTTTAGTTAGAGCCTAGCCGGGCAAGGGTTTGTTATTTTGTGTGGATGTCACATGGGATAAGTTGAAGCTGCAACTTTGTAACCTGTGCTTTGCTGAAGTGTCTGAAATAAAGCAAGAGTTTGGACATTATAACCGTGTCTGCGAAGATGTCTGTGAGTGGAGGATGCGTGCAAGTTGTCCATGAGAAAAGGGCAACAACAGCCGGTTGCTAGGGGCAACAACAAGATAAAGAGCAGGTGCTACTGAATGCTGCTTTGTTGCTGAACTTGTGCAGTGATTTAAAGTGCCAGAAGCCCAGTAAAAGAGAGACTGACCTGTTAAAAAAATAAAAATAATTTTTGGTCACTATGAGGTCTGTGCAGACCCACCTGCAGCGGAACTACGCAATGGATAATTGTGTGATCAGATCTGATACAGAAAGATCCTGCGAGTTGGTGATTGGGGAAATCCCTCTGTGGCTCACTTTAGATTCCCACCAACAAGTGTCTCGTGTTATGCTAAAGGTCCTGGAGTTCATAAAGGGAAATTCAGAGACAGATACCACCGTGACTCTGACCTTTGCAACGGACTATGGCTCTTTGCAGTTGGAGCTGTTGAAATGTAAGACCCTGAGAGAGGAGTGTGTGCTGGGAAAATACTTTCCGTTCTTCTGGCAGCTATGGAGCGGAGAAAAGGCTACGAGTTCTGTGGATGGAGTTCCAGAGTTAAATGTGTGCTGTTGCCAAGGGCAACCATCAGGAAGAACAGGAGGTGGAGAGCGGTGCTGCCCTCAGGGGATCCTATGTTTCCTGCACGTGTGCGCAAAGTCCTAAAGGGTGCGGATGGAGTGACTGTCCGGAAAAAGACTGGCGTCAAAGCCAAGGCATTTCCCGTGGCAACTACTGCATCCCGGAAAAGGATGATGTCCACTTTGGAGATGGACGTATCGCACGTGAGAGAGACGAACCCGAGACGACAATGGGTAAGATCATTCCTGTAATTGAGACCACATGACAGTAAGCACGGCTCTGGAGGTTGGGTATGTTACTGACCGGGGCCCTGGTACCTCAGAGACCATGAACTGTGGTGTGAGCCGGCAGCAGTTGCTACCTGCTAGGCCGGGAGGTGTTGAGACACCGGGACTAGAGACTGCGCCGAAAATGTGCAACATTGTGGTGAATGGCAGATCAGTCGTTGTTGGATGCAAGGTGCCAGGTGAGCCTGGTACATGCCAGCTTGGTAGCTGGGAACTATGTGTGGGACAATCCTGCGGATTGTAAGGACTATCCGGTGGCTCTCACTGAGTGTGAAACTCCAGTGGGAACTGGGACTTATAAGCTTGGCTTTGCAAACACGCTTGTGCATGATGTCGTTTTGGGCCATGATTTGGAAGTTGTGGGTAGTGGAGACACTTCGGCAGCCAGTGATAAAACTCCTGCTGAACTGGTACCTAGCCCTTTAAATGAAGTGACCATTAGAAACAATGGTGCTGACAAGGTGATTGTACCAAGTTTGAGGAATTGCATAATGAGAATGTGATGTCATGTGAAATAGGTAATGATTATGATGATGACATGCCTTTTCTCTTGCAGGCTGTGATTGGGGAAGAAGCTCCCCCTGCTGGTAAAAATGTAATTGATGTAGAATTGCTGATAAATGTTGAGGGCACACAGCTGAAGGAACCCACTGTGATAAATGTGCGGGAAAGTGGGGCAGGGCTAGTGTATGTACCACACGTACCAGAGGAGAGTGTGGAGTCTCTCCAGTGTTCTATGTTTAACCTGTTTAGGACATAGGGCGTACAGGTACGCCCTGATGTCCCGGTACTTAAGGACACAGGGTGTACCTGTACGTCCTATGTATTTCCGATCACCGCCGCGCGGCGGGCGGTGATCGGAACTGGGTGCCTACTCAAATTATTGAGCAGGCACCCGGGGTCAATGCACGGGGGGGTTCCCGTGACCCCCCCGTGTCGGCGATCGCCGCAAACCGCAGGTCAATTCAGACCTGCGGTTTGCGGATTTTACATGTTGCGGGCGGCGGTGCCATCGGGTCCCCATGTGGCTGTAGGTGGGACCCGATGGCATGGAAGGCAGCACGATGCCTGCCTGAGGCATCGGCGCTGCCTTCCTGTGACGAGCCTGTAAGATACAGCCTCCTGGATCTCACAGGCCGGAAGCTGTATGAGTAATACACACTGTATTAGGCTACTTTCACACTTGCGTTCGGAGTTGATCCGTCTGGTGTCTGCACAGACGGATCCGCTCCTATAATGCAAACGATGGTATCCGTTCAGAACGGATCCGTCTGCATTATATTTTTTTAAAAAATCTAAGTCTAAAAGTTAGTCAGACGGATCCGTCCTGACTTTGCATTTAAAGTCAATAGGGGACGGATCCGTTTGAAATTGCACCATATTGTGTCAACTTCAAACAGATCCGTCCCCATTGACTTACATTGTAAGTCTGGACGGATCCGTTTGGCTTCGCACGGCCAGGCGGACACCCGAACGCTGCAAGCTGCGTTCGGGTGTCCGCCTGCTGAGCGGAACGGAGGCCAAACGGTGCCATACTGATGCATTCTAAGCTGATCCGCATCCACTCAGAATGCATTAAGGCTGTACGGATCCGTTCGGGGCCGCTTGTGAGAGCCTTCAAACGGAACTCACAAGCGGAACCCCGAACGCAAGTGTGAAAGTAGCCTTAACTCATACAGCTAATGCATTCCAATACAGAAGTATTGGAATGCATTGTAAAGGGGATTAGACCCCCAAAAGTTGAAATCCCAAAGTGGGACAACAAATAAAGTGAAAAAAAAAGTTGAAAAAAAAAAGTTTTCCCCAAAATTTTTTTAACGTTTCAAGTAAAAAAAAAAAAAAAAAACGTCATTTCCCCCAAATAAAGTAAAAAAAAATTGGTGAAAAATAGGGGGGGAAAAAAGTAGACATATAAGGTATTGACGCGTCCGTATCGACCGGCTCTATAAACATATTACATGACCTAACCCCTCAGATGAACACCGTAAAAAATAAAAAATAAAAACTGTGCTAAATATAAATTTTTTGTCACCTTACATCACAAAAAGTACAACAGTAAGCGATCAAAAAGACATATGCCCACAAATAGTACCAATATAACCTCACCTCATCGCGTAAAAAATGAGCCCCTAACTAAGACAATTGCCCAAAAAATAAAAAAAAATATCTATGGCTCAGAATATGGAGACACTAAAACATAATTTTTTGGGGTTTTAAAAAAGCTGTTAGGCCTCCGGCACACGACAGTATTTTTTCACGGTCCGCAAAATGGGGTTCCGTTGGTCCGTGATCTGTGAACGTTTTTTCGTCCGTGGGTCTTCCTTGATTTTTGGAGGATCCACGGACATGAAAAATGAAAAAAAAATCTAAGTCAAGTTTGCCATTGAAATGATAGGAAAAAACGGACACGGATCACGGACACGGATCACGGACACGGATGACAATCTTGTGTGCATCCGTGATTTTTCACGGACCCATTGACTTGTATGGGTCCGTGAACCGTTGGCCGTGAAAAAAATAGGACAGGTCATATTTTTTTCACGGCCAGGAAACACGGATCACGGATGCGGCTGCAAAACGGTGCATTTTCCGATTTTTCCACGGACCCATTGAAAGTCAATGGGTCCGCGAAAAAAAACGGAAAACGGGACAACGGCCACGGATGCACACAACGGTCGTGTGCAGGAGGCCTTATTGTGTAAAACTTAAGTAAATTAAAAAAAGTATACATATTAGGTATCGCCGCATCCGTAATAACCTGCTCTATAAAATTATTACATGACCTAACCCCTCAGGTGAACACTGTAAAAAAAAAAAACTGTGTAAAAAAAGCAATTTTTTGTCACCTTACATCACAAAATATGTAATAGCAAGCGATCAAAATGTCATACGCACCCCAAAATAGTGCCAATCAAACCGTCATCTCATCCCGCAAAAATCATACCCTACCCAAGATAATCGCCCAAAAACTGAAAAAACTATGGTTCTCAGACTATGGAAACACTAAAACATGATTTTTTTTTTATTCAAAAATGAAATCATTGTGTAAAACTTACATAAATAAAAAAAAGTATACATATTAGGTATCGCCACGTCCGTAATAACATGCTCTATAAAAATATCACATGACCTAATGTTGTAAATAAAAAAAAAAAATAAACTGTGCCAAAACAGCTATTCCTTGCCTCACAAAAAGTGTAATTTAGAGCAACCAAAAATCATATGTACCTTAAACTAGTATCAACAAAACTGCCACCCTATCCCTTAGTTTCTAAAATGGGGTCACTTTTTTGGAGTTTCTACTCTAGGGGTGCATCAGGGGGTCTTCAAATGGGACATGGTGTCCAAAAAACAGTCTAGCAAAATCTGCCTTCCAAAAACCGTATGGCATTCCTTTCCTTCTGCGCCCTGCCGTGTGCCCGTACAGCAGTTTACGACCACATACGGGGTGTTTCTGTAAACTACAGAATCACGGCCATAAATATTGAGTTTTGTTTGACTGTTAACCCTTGCATTGTAACTGGAAAAAAATATTAAAATGGAAAATCTGCCAAAAAAGTGAAATTTAGAAATTGTATCTCTATTTTCTATAAATTCTTGTGGAACACCTAAAGGGTTAACAAAGTTTGTAAAATTAGTTTTGAATACCTTAAGGGGTGTAGTTTCTAAAGTGGGGTCACTTTATTGGAGTTTCTACTCTAGGGGTAAATCAGGGGGGCTTCAAATGGGACATGGTATAAAAAAAAACAGTCCAGCAGAATCTGCCTTTCTAAAAACCGTATGGCATTCCTTTCCTTCTGCGCCCTGCCGTGTGCCCGTACAGCAGTTTACAACCACATGTGGGGTGTTTCTGTAAACTACAGAATC
Organism: Bufo bufo; assembly: GCF_905171765.1. NCBI lineage: Eukaryota > Metazoa > Chordata > Amphibia > Anura > Bufonidae > Bufo > Bufo bufo. The sequence goes on from NC_053391.1 coordinate 607,702,265, forward strand.
AGCGCAATAAATATTGAGTTTTGTTTGGCTTTTAACCCTTGCTTTGTAACTGTAAAAAAAAAATATTAAAATGAAAAATCTGCCAAAAAAGTGAAATTTTAAAATTGTATCTCTATTTTCCATCAATTCTTGTGGAATACCTAAAGGGTTAAGAAAGTTTGTAAAATCAGTTTTGAATACCTTGAGGGGTGTAGTTTATAGAATGAGGTCACTTTTTAGGAGTCTCTACTCTAGGGGTGCATCAGGGGGGCTTCAAATAGGACATGGTATCAAAAAAACAGTCCAGCAAAATCTGCCTTCCAAAAACCGTATGGCATTCCTTTCCTTCTGCGCCCTGCCGTGTGCCCGTACAGCAGTTTACGACCACATATGGGGTGTTTCTGTAAACTACAGAATCAGGGCAATAAATATGTATTTTTGTTTGGCTTTTAACCCTTGCTTTGTAACTGGAAAAAAAAAATTTAAATGGGAAATCTGCCAAAAAAGTGAAATTTGGAAATTGTAGCTCTATTTTCCATTAATTCTTGTGGAACACCTAAAGGGTTAACAAAGTTTGTAAAAACCTGTTTTGAATACCTTGAGGGGTGTAGTTTCTAGAATGGGGTCATTTTTGGGTGGTTTCTATTATGTAAGCCTCACAAAGTGACTTCAGACCTGAACTGGTCTTCAAAAAGTGGGTTTTTGAAAATTTCAGAAAAATTTCAAGATTTACTTCTAAACTTCTAAGCCTTGTAACATCCCCACAAAATTAAATATCATTCACAAAATGATCCAAACATGAAGTAGACATATGGGGAATGTAAAGTAATAATTATTTTTGGAGGTATTACTATGTATTATAGAAGTAGAGAAATTGAAACTTAAAAATTGGTAAATTTGGTATTTTTTTTATAAATAAAAATGCATTTTTTTTTACTCCATTTTACCAGTGTCTTCATGACAATATGTGACGAAAAAACAATCTCAGAATGACCTGGATAAGTCAAAGTGTTTTAAAGTTATCACCACATAAAGCGATACTGGTCAGATTTGCAAAAAATGACCTGGTCCTTAAAGGGACACTGACAGGCCGATTAAGCATACTTAGCTGTATATATGCATGCACAGGTCTTCCATTGAGTATTAAAAACATATAAGTCTAACCCCTGTCCACCTTATGAATACTGCAAAATGATGTTATATAACCTGAAGAAATCGCTCGTCTTTCTGCCCAAGGGGCGGCGTCTCAGCTTAACTTCTGCCCAGCCAGCCGCCCCCCAACCGCCGTTTTGAAGCGCCGCCCAGCTCATCAATATTGACTTCGCTGGGCGGCTTCTGCTGTCCCCGACGTTCCGAGATCCGGCGCATGCCCAATAGAAAGCTATGGGTGCCGGGCGCATGCGCAGAAGCTGAAAGTGAGTCCGATGCCCATAGCTTACTATCCCTATTGGGCATGCGCCGGATCTCGGAACGTCGGGGACAGCAGAAGCCGCCCAGCGAAGTCAATATTGATGAGCTGGGCGGCCCTTCAAAACGGCGGTTGGGGGGCGGCTGGCTGGGCAGAAGTTAAGCTGAGACGCCGCCCCTTGGGCAGAAAGACGAGCGATTTCTTCAGGTTATATAACATCATTTTGCAGTATTCATAAGGTGGACAGGGGTTAGACTTATATGATTTTAATACTCAATGGAAGACCTGTGCATGCATATATACAGCTAAGTATGCTTAATCGGCCTGTCAGTGTCCCTTTAAGGTGAAAATGAGCCCGGTCCCTAAGGGGTTAATAAGGAAATGTCCAATGTGGGGTTTGGCTCAATGGTGACCCTAGAGGTGAGGAAAAAATAAACGAACCAGCACCTCCACAATAAGTGAATATAAGAACGCAGGTGCACGCTACCTTGTCCCATTGTCACTGCCACTAGGGGAGTGGCTCCCCCTGGTGGTGAGATTGAACCGTGCACCACCAGCCCATTTACCATGTGCTTTTAATTAGATAGCTTGTACAGCTGTATTCTACCCAGCCCATACTGCAGGCTCACAACCTGGGAGAGGCATGTGTAGGATGCAGCTTGGTACTACTTTGCCCAGATTGTAGGCTGTAAGCCCAGGAGAGGCATGTCAGAGTAGGACCCATCTGATTAGAAGCGACCTTGACGACCGGTAGATGGGCCCGAAATATTTTTGATCAATTATATTCGCAAAAAGCTTCTAGCTGCATTTGCAGTAAGTATGACCCCCAAGCATTTATTCTTTTAGTGTTTGCTTATATCTTTGCGCAATTGACTAGCAGAGTGCTGTTACCTGTAGTTCTACGTATCCAAGTGTGTTTTAGCCAAGGTAGCGTGCACCTGCGTTCTTATATTCACTTATTGTGGAGGTGCTGGTTCGTTTATTTTTTCCCCATTGTCACTGCCACTAGGGGAGTGGCTCCCCCTGGTGGTGAGATTGAACCGTGCACCACCAGCCCATTTACCATGTGCTTTTAATTAGATAGCTTGTACAGCTGTATTCTACCCAGCCCATACTGCAGGCTCACAACCTGGGAGAGGCATGTGTAGGATGCAGCTTGGTACTACTTTGCCCAGATTGTAGGCTGTAAGCCCAGGAGAGGCATGTCAGAGTAGGACCCATCTGATTAGAAGCGACCTTGACGACCGGTAGATGGGCCCGAAATATTTTTGATCAATTATATTCGCAAAAAGCTTCTAGCTGCATTTGCAGTAAGTATGACCCCCAAGCATTTATTCTTTTAGTGTTTGCTTATATCTTTGCGCAATTGACTAGCAGAGTGCTGTTACCTGTAGTTCTACGTATCCAAGTGTGTTTTAGCCAAGGTAGCGTGCACCTGCGTTCTTATATTCACTTATTGTGGAGGTGCTGGTTCGTTTATTTTTTCCCCATTGTCACTGCCACTAGGGGAGTGGCTCCCCCTGGTGATGAGATTGAACCGTGCACCACCAGCCCATTTACCATGTGCTTTTAATTAGATAGCTTGTACAGCTGTATTCTACCCAGCCCATACTGCAGGCTCACAACCTGGGAGAGGCATGTGTAGGATGCAGCTTGGTACTACTTTGCCCAGATTGTAGGCTGTAAGCCCAGGAGAGGCATGTCAGAGTAGGACCCATCTGATTAGAAGCGACCTTGACGACCGGTAGATGGGCCCGAAATATTTTTGATCAATTATATTCGCAAAAAGCTTCTAGCTGCATTTGCAGTAAGTATGACCCCCAAGCATTTATTCTTTTAGTGTTTGCTTATATCTTTGCGCAATTGACTAGCAGAGTGCTGTTACCTGTAGTTCTACGTATCCTAGAGGTGAGGATTGATAATGACCCAAGTGGTATATATGACGTATGTGCTTTGGCCGATAGCAACTCAGAGAGGGAAGCTACCATGTCAATGTCTTGCGAAGTTAAGGTAGTTACTAGTAGCGACCAGAGGACAGTTATACCTGACGTGACGAGAGATAAGTGGGGAGACGTCAGCATAGGGTCTCAGAATTATACTCAGGCAGTGGAAGACTTTTTGGCAGGTCTGACCAACCAAAAAGAGTGTGTAGAAGAGGATGACTGACTGCTAGTGAGGCTCACTACCAGCTGGGCCTGGCAGGCTAGTACGGATGCAAACTTGAAGATGTTTTTGCCCGCTCCGCACAGTCCCTAGATACACTAGAGAAGGAACTAGCTGTTCTTGCAGAGCAACTGGAGAAAGCTCCAGAAGAGTTAAAGGAGGAGACTCAGAAAGAGATGAATGAACAAAGGTTCTAGAGTCACAAATAGAAGCATAAATTCTCAAACTTCAAGAGGAACTTGCAGCTTCTAAGCGATCCAGAAGTCATGTGAAGCAGGAAAGAGATGAGCTGTCTGATGAGGTCGCAAACAGCATCTCAGGAAAATCTGCTCTCTTGGAGGAGAAAAGACATTTAGAAGCCAGGATTGCTCAACTTGATCAAGAGTTGCGTGATCGGATGGTGGACGTGGACTACCAGAGACAAATTGTGTCTAAGTTGGAGAAGAAACATAAGAAGTTTGACCAGCTCCTGGCTGAAGAGAAAACACCTCAGCCCGGTATGCCAAAGAATGTGACCGAGCGGAGACTGATGCTTGGAAGAAGGAGACCAAGGCTCTCTCCTTGGCTAGAATCCTTGAAGAAGCACTTGAGGAGCGAGATGAATTTGAGAGGCTGAACAGGCACCTCAGAGCAGAGATGGAAGATTTCATGAGCTCAAAGGATGGCATCGGGAAGAACATCTATTAGCTGGAGAAGTCTAAGCCAGAGCCTGTTAAGAATGGGTCTGGAGATGGTGGCGCCGTGGTACCGGCTGAGCCAGAGAAGATTAAAGATGGTTCTTTGGAACCAGGTAATGTGGCTGATATGGAGGCTGAATCCAAGAGACTCATGGTAGTGAGTAGCCAGGACCTGGTCATGAAAGACATTCCCTCTGCCGTCAATGTCTTCCAGAAAGCCAGCGGTCTGCTGGGGAAGAAATATGAGGAGACAGACGACCAGCATGCAGATGTTGTCTACTACTGTGAGATGGCTCTCCTAGAGCCTACACGAATGGGGAAGAATATCCTGGGTGACCCTCTGGAACGAAGACGAAGAGTCTGATAAGGGCCCCAGTATCCTCAGTGCCTCAGTTTCTTTGATGACAAAGAAAAGGAGGAATTAGTAGTGCCGGTATGTGATACCATATCCGAGAGTGGTGAGAAAAATATTAATGAGAATGGAGACTCCAAGAAGACAAAGGCTGAAGAAGCTAAGGCCGATGTGTTGGAGTGGGAGTAATCCTCAGCTACTGCAGAGACCAAAGAAGTGGCTGAAGGAGAGTCTGCCAAAGTGGAAAAAGCCACTGAAGAAGCAGAGGTCTCTGAAACTGCCGCCAAACCTGAAAACCTGGAAACCACTGTTGAAGCGACCTTGACGACCGGTAGATGGGCCCGAAATATTTTTGATCAATTATATTCGCAAAAAGCTTCTAGCTGCATTTGCAGTAAGTATGACCCCCAAGCATTTATTCTTTTAGTGTTTGCTTATATCTTTGCGCAATTGACTAGCAGAGTGCTGTTACCTGTAGTTCTACGTATCCAAGTGTGTTTTAGCCAAGGTAGCGTGCACCTGCGTTCTTATATTCACTTATTGTGGAGGTGCTGGTTCGTTTATTTTTTCTCCATTGTCACTGCCACTAGGGGAGTGGCTCCCCCTGGTGGTGAGATTGAACCGTGCACCACCAGCCCATTTACCATGTGCTTTTAATTAGATAGCTTGTACAGCTGTATTCTACCCAGCCCATACTGCAGGCTCACAACCTGGGAGAGGCATGTGTAGGATGCAGCTTGGTACTACTTTGCCCAGATTGTAGGCTGTAAGCCCAGGAGAGGCATGTCAGAGTAGGACCCATCTGATTAGAAGCGACCTTGACGACCGGTAGATGGGCCCGAAATATTTTTGATCAATTATATTCGCAAAAAGCTTCTAGCTGCATTTGCAGTAAGTATGACCCCCAAGCATTTATTCTTTTAGTGTTTGCTTATATCTTTGCGCAATTGACTAGCAGAGTGCTGTTACCTGTAGTTCTACGTATCCTAGAGGTGAGGATTAATAATGACCCAAGTGGTATATATGACGTATGTGCTTTGGCCGATAGCAACTCAGAGAGGGAAGCTACCATGTCAATGTCTTGCGAAGTTAAGGTAGTTACTAGTAGCGACCAGAGGACAGTTATACCTGACGTGACGAGAGATAAGTGGGGAGACGTCAGCATAGGGTCTCAGAATTATACTCAGGCAGTGGAAGACTTTTTGGCAGGTCTGACCAACCAAAAAGAGTGTGTAGAAGAGGATGACTGACTGCTAGTGAGGCTCACTACCAGCTGGGCCTGGCAGGCTAGTACGGATGCAAACTTGAAGATGTTTTTGCCCGCTCCGCACAGTCCCTAGATACACTAGAGAAGGAACTAGCTGTTCTTGCAGAGCAACTGGAGAAAGCTCCAGAAGAGTTAAAGGAGGAGACTCAGAAAGAGATGAATGAACAAAGGTTCTAGAGTCACAAATAGAAGCATAAATTCTCAAACTTCAAGAGGAACTTGCAGCTTCTAAGCGATCCAGAAGTCATGTGAAGCAGGAAAGAGATGAGCTGTCTGATGAGGTCGCAAACAGCATCTCAGGAAAATCTGCTCTCTTGGAGGAGAAAAGACATTTAGAAGCCAGGATTGCTCAACTTGATCAAGAGTTGCGTGATCGGATGGTGGACGTGGACTACCAGAGACAAATTGTGTCTAAGTTGGAGAAGAAACATAAGAAGTTTGACCAGCTCCTGGCTGAAGAGAAAACACCTCAGCCCGGTATGCCAAAGAATGTGACCGAGCGGAGACTGATGCTTGGAAGAAGGAGACCAAGGCTCTCTCCTTGGCTAGAGTCCTTGAAGAAGCACTTGAGGAGCGAGATGAATTTGAGAGGCTGAACAGGCACCTCAGAGCAGAGATGGAAGATTTCATGAGCTCAAAGGATGGCATCGGGAAGAACATCTATTAGCTGGAGAAGTCTAAGCCAGAGCCTGTTAAGAATGGGTCTGGAGATGGTGGCGCCGTGGTACCGGCTGAGCCAGAGAAGATTAAAGATGGTTCTTTGGAACCAGGTAATGTGGCTGATATGGAGGCTGAATCCAAGAGACTCATGGTAGTGAGTAGCCAGGACCTGGTCATGAAAGACATTCCCTCTGCCGTCAATGTCTTCCAGAAAGCCAGCGGTCTGCTGGGGAAGAAATATGAGGAGACAGACGACCAGCATGCAGATGTTGTCTACTACTGTGAGATGGCTCTCCTAGAGCCTACACGAATGGGGAAGAATATCCTGGGTGACCCTCTGGAACGAAGACGAAGAGTCTGATAAGAGCCCCAGTATCCTCAGTGCCTCAGTTTCTTTGATGACAAAGAAAAGGAGGAATTAGTAGTGCCGGTATGTGATACCATATCCGAGAGTGGTGAGAAAAATATTAATGAGAATGGAGACTCCAAGAAGACAAAGGCTGAAGAAGCTAAGGCCGATGTGTTGGAGTGGGAGTAATCCTCAGCTACTGCAGAGACCAAAGAAGTGGCTGAAGGAGAGTCTGCCAAAGTGGAAAAAGCCACTGAAGAAGCAGAGGTCTCTGAAACTGCCGCCAAACCTGAAAACCTGGAAACCACTGTTGAAGCGACCTTGACGACCGGTAGATGGGCCCGAAATATTTTTGATCAATTATATTCGCAAAAAGCTTCTAGCTGCATTTGCAGTAAGTATGACCCCCAAGCATTTATTCTTTTAGTGTTTGCTTATATCTTTGCGCAATTGACTAGCAGAGTGCTGTTACCTGTAGTTCTACGTATCCAAGTGTGTTTTAGCCAAGGTAGCGTGCACCTGCGTTCTTATATTCACTTATTGTGGAGGTGCTGGTTCGTTTATTTTTTCCCCATTGTCACTGCCACTAGGGGAGTGGCTCCCCCTGGTGGTGAGATTGAACCGTGCACCACCAGCCCATTTACCATGTGCTTTTAATTAGATAGCTTGTACAGCTGTATTCTACCCAGCCCATACTGCAGGCTCACAACCTGGGAGAGGCATGTGTAGGATGCAGCTTGGTACTACTTTGCCCAGATTGTAGGCTGTAAGCCCAGGAGAGGCATGTCAGAGTAGGACCCATCTGATTAGAAGCGACCTTGACGACCGGTAGATGGGCCCGAAATATTTTTGATCAATTATATTCGCAAAAAGCTTCTAGCTGCATTTGCAGTAAGTATGACCCCCAAGCATTTATTCTTTTAGTGTTTGCTTATATCTTTGCGCAATTGACTAGCAGAGTGCTGTTACCTGTAGTTCTACGTATCCTAGAGGTGAGGATTGATAATGACCCAAGTGGTATATATGACGTATGTGCTTTGGCCGATAGCAACTCAGAGAGGGAAGCTACCATGTCAATGTCTTGCGAAGTTAAGGTAGTTACTAGTAGCGACCAGAGGACAGTTATACCTGACGTGACGAGAGATAAGTGGGGAGACGTCAGCATAGGGTCTCAGAATTATACTCAGGCAGTGGAAGACTTTTTGGCAGGTCTGACCAACCAAAAAGAGTGTGTAGAAGAGGATGACTGACTGCTAGTGAGGCTCACTACCAGCTGGGCCTGGCAGGCTAGTACGGATGCAAACTTGAAGATGTTTTTGCCCGCTCCGCACAGTCCCTAGATACACTAGAGAAGGAACTAGCTGTTCTTGCAGAGCAACTGGAGAAAGCTCCAGAAGAGTTAAAGGAGGAGACTCAGAAAGAGATGAATGAACAAAGGTTCTAGAGTCACAAATAGAAGCATAAATTCTCAAACTTCAAGAGGAACTTGCAGCTTCTAAGCGATCCAGAAGTCATGTGAAGCAGGAAAGAGATGAGCTGTCTGATGAGGTCGCAAACAGCATCTCAGGAAAATCTGCTCTCTTGGAGGAGAAAAGACATTTAGAAGCCAGGATTGCTCAACTTGATCAAGAGTTGCGTGATCGGATGGTGGACGTGGACTACCAGAGACAAATTGTGTCTAAGTTGGAGAAGAAACATAAGAAGTTTGACCAGCTCCTGGCTGAAGAGAAAACACCTCAGCCCGGTATGCCAAAGAATGTGACCGAGCGGAGACTGATGCTTGGAAGAAGGAGACCAAGGCTCTCTCCTTGGCTAGAGTCCTTGAAGAAGCACTTGAGGAGCGAGATGAATTTGAGAGGCTGAACAGGCACCTCAGAGCAGAGATGGAAGATTTCATGAGCTCAAAGGATGGCATCGGGAAGAACATCTATTAGCTGGAGAAGTCTAAGCCAGAGCCTGTTAAGAATGGGTCTGGAGATGGTGGCGCCGTGGTACCGGCTGAGCCAGAGAAGATTAAAGATGGTTCTTTGGAACCAGGTAATGTGGCTGATATGGAGGCTGAATCCAAGAGACTCATGGTAGTGAGTAGCCAGGACCTGGTCATGAAAGACATTCCCTCTGCCGTCAATGTCTTCCAGAAAGCCAGCGGTCTGCTGGGGAAGAAATATGAGGAGACAGACGACCAGCATGCAGATGTTGTCTACTACTGTGAGATGGCTCTCCTAGAGCCTACACGAATGGGGAAGAATATCCTGGGTGACCCTCTGGAACGAAGACGAAGAGTCTGATAAGGGCCCCAGTATCCTCAGTGCCTCAGTTTCTTTGATGACAAAGAAAAGGAGGAATTAGTAGTGCCGGTATGTGATACCATATCCGAGAGTGGTGAGAAAAATATTAATGAGAATGGAGACTCCAAGAAGACAAAGGCTGAAGAAGCTAAGGCCGATGTGTTGGAGTGGGAGTAATCCTCAGCTACTGCAGAGACCAAAGAAGTGGCTGAAGGAGAGTCTGCCAAAGTGGAAAAAGCCACTGAAGAAGCAGAGGTCTCTGAAACTGCCGCCAAACCTGAAAACCTGGAAACCACTGTTGAAGAGAAGGAAGAGCGTGGAAATGGAATTTATGGTTGTTCCAGAGCTAGCAAATTGAGAAGCAGAAATGCTGGAAAAACTAGAAAAAAAGAAGTGAGCCAAAAGGAGCAAGTGGCGACATGCATGCTCTTGTGGAAGAGCTGCAGCAGTCCAGGAAAGGACCTGGGCATGTACGAGACAAAAGAGACTAAGAGAGCGAGATCAGAGAGTGCGAGAGCGTATCATCGTAGCTCATGGAAGAGTAAAACGATAGTGTCTGGCCGTTAGATGGACACTGGAGTCTCTTACACAATGTCCATTAGGCATAACGTCCGTTTTGGTGATCAACCAAGCTCTGCTGTCATTGGTGTGGAAAAATAAGGGAAAGGTTTGTGGCGGATGCCCTCTCACGAGCATCCAGGTATTACATGTATTCAACCCCACAGGTGTAAACAGAGGGGGGGTATGTGGTAATGTGAACAGTGCTGGAAGGCACTCAGGTACCTTAGACGGGTGAGACAACTAAAATCCAGAGAGTTGCAGTAGTCTCAGCAAAGCATACTGTAGTTTTCTGAGACAGTTTTGTTTATTAATTCTGGGCTGGATTTTAATTGTATTGGTGGGTAGGCTTGGCAGTGGGATCTGCCAATCCACATCCTTCCGGCACGGGTATTCCCTTCTACCTGAGGTGAGGCCTGCTGCAATCAGGTCGGCATAAAGCACCTCCCAGTATATCAATCTGGGAGAAGTGTGTGTGATCCTGGAGCAGAGGCTCTTTGTGAGTGGTCTCAGCCGGGTTGGCTGAGGGGCCACGAGGCTAAGCGATAACCTGAACTTTGGGGGACGTGGTGACGCCTGTGAAACAAGGATCACAAGACCAGAGTCGGGAGGACTACTGGGCCACAATCCCCCAAAAGGTATTGAAGTGTCACAGCCTGGAGGTTGCTGGACTGTGTGATTGAGGAAAGCCGCATTTGTGTTCCATGTGTGAACAGGGCTCTCTATGTGAGTCAGTGATACATTTATGTGTTTAGTTAGAGCCTAGCCGGGCAAGGGTTTGCAGTTTTGTGTTGATGTCACACGTGGTAAGTTAAAGCTGCGACTTTGTAACCTGTGCTTTGCTGAAGTGTCTGAAATAAAGCAAGAGTTTGGACATTGTAACTGTGTCTGCGAAGATGTCTGTGAGTGTGACCCACTGAAAAGAGATGATTCCTTACACATGGTGTAAGAAGTTGCAAGGAATCATCGTGGATGATAGGTAAGTGTCACCGAGGTTCCTGGCCTCGGTGGAGTAAGAGCCGTTTTTATGTGTCAGCAGCAGTTGCTGTTTGACACCTTAATACTTATTATGGCTGTACAGGGAGTGCAGAATTATTAGGCAAGTTGTATTTTTGAGGATTAATTTTATTATTGAACAACAACCATGTTCTCAATGAACCCAAAAATATCATTAATATCAAAGCTGAATATTTTTGGAAGTAGTTTTTAGTTTGTTTTTAGTTTTAGCTATTTTAGGGGGATATCTGTGTGTGCAGGTGACTATTACTGTGCATAATTATTAGGCAACTTAACAAAAAACAAATATATACCCATTTCAATTATTTATTTTTACCAGTGAAACCAATATAACATCTTAACATTCACAAATATACATTTCTGACATTCAAAAACAAAACAAAAACAAATCAGGGACCAATATAGCCACCTTTCTTTGCAAGGACACTCAAAAGCCTGCCATCCATGGATTCTGTCAGTGTTTTGATCTGTTCACCATCAACATTGCGTGCAGCAGCAACCATAGCCTCCCAGACACTGTTCAGAGAGGTGTACTGTTTTCCCTCCTTGTAAATCTCACATTTGATGATGGACCACAGGTTCTCAATGGGGTTCAGATCAGGTGAACAAGGAGGCCATGTCATTAGATTTTCTTCTTTTATACCCTTTCTTGCCAGCCACGCTGTGGAGTACTTGGACGCGTGTGATGGAGCATTGTCCTGCATGAAAATCATTATTTTCTTGAAGGATGCAGACTTCTTCCTGTACCACTGCTTGAAGAAGGTGTCTTCCAGAAACTGGCAGTAGGACTGGGAGTTGAGCTTGACTCCATCCTCAACCCGAAAAGGCCCCACAAGCTCATCTTTGATGATACCAGCCCAAACCAGTACTCCACCTCCACCTTGCTGGCGTCTGAGTCGGACTGGAGCTCTCTGCCCTTTACCAATCCAGCCACGGGCCCATCCATCTGGCCCATCAAGACTCACTCTCATTTCATCAGTCCATAAAACCTTAGAAAAATCAGTCTTGAGATATTTCTTGGCCCAGTCTTGACGTTTCAGCTTGTGTGTCTTGTTCAGTGGTGGTCGTCTTTCAGCCTTTCTTACCTTGGCCATGTCTCTGAGTATTGCACACCTTGTGCTTTTGGGCACTTCAGTGATGTTGCAGCTCTGAAATATGGCCAAACTGGTGGCAAGTGGCATCTTGGCAGCTGCACGCTTGACTTTTCTCAGTTCATGGGCAGTTATTTTGCGCCTTGGTTTTTCCACATGCTTCTTGCGACCCTGTTGACTATTTTGAATGAAACGCTTGATTGTTCGATGATCACGCTTCAGAAGCTTTGCAATTTTAAGAGTGCTGCATCCCTCTGCAAGATATCTCACTATTTTTGACTTTTCTGAGCCTGTCAAGTCCTTCTTTTGACCCATTTTGCCAAAGGAAAGGAAGCCTAATAATTATGCACACCTAATATAGGGTGTTGATGTCATTAGATCACACCCCTTCTCATTACAGAGATGCACATCACCTAATATGCTTAATTGGTAGTAGGCTTTCGAGCCTATACAGCTTGGAGTAAGACAACATGCATAAAGAGGATGATGTGGTCAAAATACTCATTTGCCTAATAATTCTGCACGCAGTGTATAGCTGATCCAGGACAGCTCTTACTGGAAGTAGTCAAAGTGCTGAGTGACTACTCCCCATGTTCCAGGCCCGGTTTTGCCAGGCCTAACAACCAGCCAGGACTGCCAGGTGAGGGGGATTACTTCAGCCTGAGAGTGGAGCTCAGAAGGTCTGTGTGCTGGGATCTGAGGCTTGTGCCATGCTGGAGGGCTGAGACCCGTCTGTAAGGGAAACAGGCCCCTTAAAAGCCTGCTATGGACTGCTGGAGGAAGAACTGCAAACGAGGGATTTTTGCTATGTGGACTTTCCATTGTGTGTGAACTAACACCAAGACTGCAAAGTGAAAATTTGTTTTTGCTTTATGTGTGAATAAACACGGAAGTTTGATTTAAGAACTGGTAATTTGCCTCTGTACTGCGTCCGCACACCCTGTCTACGGGAGAGAATCCACACAATTGGTGGAGGATGTGAGCAAGAGCAGTGAGGCTGGCGTGAATGCCGATATTTTTGGGTTCTGCTTTTTTCCAGGCATGGTTGTATGTCGTACATTAAACCAGCTGTATTACAACCAGTGCCCCACGACAAAATGGAGGCTGTTGTGAAGGCCCTCATGGAGGCTAATCTGAAGCAGAGATAGACAAACCTGCACCAACGCGAGGCTAATAAGCAGCAACAGGAGACCAACCAGTTGCTGCTACAACATGTCATGGCTTTGCAGACAGCAGGAGCAACCCTGAACGTCCACGATGCCCGGAAAGCAGTCCGTTCAGGATTCCTAAGATAACCCCCGCAGATGACATCGAAACCTACCTGGCGATGTACGAGAAAGTGACCATCAGGGAAAAGCTACCCCGTGACCAGTGGGCTGAGGTCGTTACTCCATTCCTGGCATCCGATTCCCAGAAGGTGTATTTCGACTTGCTGGACGATCAAGCGGCAGCCTACCAAAAAGTAATGGGTGAGATTTTGGCAAGACTGGGTGGGAATGTGTTGGTCCAGGCCTAGTGGGTACATCAGTGGGGGTTTAAGCTGGCGGAGCCTGCGAGGACCCAGTATTATGACTTACTCCACCTCTTGCAAAAGTGTCTACAGCCTGATGTGCTGAGTCCCACGGCTATGCTGTGCTGGATAGACTATTGGCTGATATGTTCTGGAGGGCTCTGCCACCCCCTCTCCAGCACTGGATCGGCCAGGTGTCTCCTGGCAACGCCCTACAAATGGTGGACCTGGTGGAGTGCTACGAGGCTACTAAGACTGTTACAGGGGGTTATTTGGGGAGGGGAGCAGTCAAACCCCGTAAATCTCAATCCCAGACCCGGCGACTTGTACCAACCAAACCCACCCGGGATGTACCCACGGCGGATCTGGCTCCGATAGTCTGCTGGCGGTGTCAGGAGCCGGACCATGTAAGAGCTGACTGTCCCCATCAGGTTGAACCCATGGATACTAACTATGGCTACCGTCAGTCGCTATATGCCAGGAAGCTGTGTGCAGCAGGTACCCCAAAAACTGTAAACAACCTATGCCATGTGGAGGTAGGAGACACTCCAGCGGAGGCTCTGCTGGACTCAGGGAGTCTGGTGTTCCTAGTAAGGGCTCCCCTGGTACGGTCAGCGAAGTATACTGGCTGGAAAGTTGGGGTGATGTGCATCCATGGAGACTTAAAAAACTATCCCACCGCCCTGGTGTCTCTAACCACAGGGGCTGGCAGATAGACTCACGCAGTGGCAGTTGCCCCAAATTTACACTACAAACTTATAATAGGGAGAGATTTCCCGGACTGTGGCCTTCTATGAGAGTGACTGATACCCATGAGACAGGGGTAACCCTAGCAGAGTGGCCAGCTTAGGGGGGAGACCATAACCCTGGGAACCTGAGATCGAAGAGCCAGCGGTAGGGGTTACCGTCACTTCAGTGGAAGAGGGGGAGACAACCCCGCTAAGTGTGATGGTAGGAGACGTGGAGGACTTGCCGCCGGGTCCTGAATTGGCAGACCTCAATGTCTCCGGGGATAATTTTGGTACCGCCCAACGTCGGGACCCAACCCTATCCCATGCCTGGGAAAATGTGTTAATAGTAGATGGTGAATCATAACAACCTGGGGCAGAGTCAGTGTTTCCCCGTTTTGTGGTTCATCAGGATATGTTGTATTGGGTAAACCAACTAGGGGGTGAGCCTATTGAACAGTTGGTGGTCCCCAAGGCTTATCGCAAGCTTGTGTTAGATCTAGACCACCAACACGTTCTCGGGGGTCACCAGCGCTTTTACCATATTTAAAGAAGTGGAAGTATTTTGTAGGTCTTGCCTGACCTGCCAGATAACTAGCCCCCAGCCACTTCTCCACAGTCCCCTAGTACCTCTCCCGATTAGCGAAGTACCTTTTGACCGAATAGCCATAGACCTCATAGACCCAGTACCGAAATCTGCCAGAGGGCATCAACACATCTTAGTCATTCTATACTACGCCACTCGGTACCCGGAGGTGGTGCCACTGCGACATACCTCAGCCAAACACATAGCTAAGGAGTTAATGGAAATTTTATCCCGAGTGGGGCTACCTAAAGAGGTTCTGACTGACTAGGGGACCCCTTTTATGTCCAAGGTGAGGAGGGAACTCTGTAAGATACTGCATATAAAACAGCTATGGATGTCCGTTTACCACCCGCAAACAGACGGTCTGGTAGAACGGTTTAACCAAACATAAAAAAATATGTTGAAAAAGGTAGTGTCTAAAGATGGGAAGGACTGGGACCTCCTACTGCCCGATCTCATTTTCGCAGTGCGAGAGGTACCCCAGGCATCTACGGGGTTCTCGCCCTTTGAACTGCTATATGGCAGACACCCTCGCGGTCTCTTGGACGTGGCCAAAGAGGCGTGGGAACAACAACCCACTCCACATAAAATTGTCATTGAGTACGTTACCCAGATGCAAGATCGGATAGAGACAGTGTTGCCTCTTGTTAGGGAGCATATGGAGGCAGCTCAGTGAGCCCAGAGTCGGGTCTATAATCGGCAGGCTCGGGTCCGGATCTTTAACCCGGGTGATCGGGTTTTGGTTCTGGTGCCGACTGTGGACAGTAAGTTCTTGGCTAGGTGGCAGGGGCCGAGAAAATTGGAGATGTAAACTACAAGGTACACCAGCCAGGGCGGTGAAAGCCAGAGCAGGTTTACCATGTGAATTTACTCAAATCGTGGAAAGATAGGGAAACCTGTACAGAAGACAGCCCGCGGCTTGGTTTTCTAGGAGAAAAGGTACCGGCCCCTCTGTCTGATGCAAGAGAGGTGGCTGCCAAAGTAAAAATTGCTGACAGTCTCTCCTCTAAACAGACTCAGGAAGCCAGGGAGTTCGTTAGTCGGAACACGGATGTGTTCTCGGACCTCCCTGGACGCACTTCCATAATCCAGCATGACATTGTCACTGAGGACCGGATACTACAACGGTTTGACTGGCCCGGTGTGTTCAGAGAGGTAGAAGAATATTGTAAGTCTTGCCCAACCTGCCAGATGAGCCCCCAGCCACATTTCCATAGTCCCCTGGGATCCCTCCCGATTATTGAGGTCCCATTTGAGCGAATCGCTATGGATTTCGTAGGCACGGTACCGAAGTCCACTAGAGAGCACCAACACATCTTGGTCGTCCTTGACTACGCCACTCGGTACCCGGAGGCGGTGCCAATGCATCATAGATCAGCCAAACTCATAGCTAAGGAGTTATGGAGATGTTTTCTCAAGTGGGTCTGCCTAAGGAGTTTCTGATTGACCAAGGGACCCCGTTTATGTCCAAGGTCATGTGGGAACTCTGTAAGTTGCTCCACATAAAACAGCTACGGACGTCCGTGTATCATCCGCAAACGGATGGCCTGGTAGAGAGGTTTAATCAAACATTAAAAAATATGTTAAAAAGAGTGGTGTCTAAGGATGGGAGGGACTGGGACCTTCTTCTGCCCTATCTCATGTTCGCAGTGCAAAAGGTGCCCCAGGCCTCTACTGGGTTCTTGCCCTTCGAACTGCTATACGGCAGACATCCTCGCGGTCTGTTGGACGTGGCCAAAGAGGCGTGGGAATAACAACCCACACCGCACAAAAGTGTGGTTGAGTACGTCACCCAGATGCAAGGGTGGATAGAAACAGTTTTACCTCTGGTTAGGGAGCATATGGAGGCAGCGCAACGAGCCCAGAGTAGGGTATATAATGGGCA
This sequence comes from Bufo bufo, assembly GCF_905171765.1. Classification (NCBI taxonomy): domain Eukaryota; kingdom Metazoa; phylum Chordata; class Amphibia; order Anura; family Bufonidae; genus Bufo; species Bufo bufo. The sequence goes on from NC_053391.1 coordinate 607,718,783, forward strand.
GGCGCAGGTCCGGAACTGTAACCCGGGTGATCGGGTGTTGGTTCTGGTACCAACCATAGACAGTAATTTCCTAGCTAGGTGGCAGGGGCCCTACGAGGTACTTGAAAAAATTATTGGAGAGTTAGATGACAAGGTACACCAGTTAGGGAGGCGAAAGCCGGAGCAGGTGTACCATGTGAATCTGCTCAAACCATGGAAAGATAGGGAAACCTGTACTGAAGACAGCCCACGACCAGGGTTTCTCGGGGAAGCAGTTTCGGACCCTCTGTCTGAAGCAAGGGAAGCGGCTGCCACAGTGAAAATTGCTGACAGCCTCTCCTCTAAACAGGCTCAGGAAGCCAGGGAGTTCATTGGTCTGAGCACGGATGTGTTCTCGAACCTCCCTGGACGCACTTCCACAATCCGGCATGACATTATCACTGAGCCTCAGGCAAAAGTCAGATTAAAACAATACCGGGTACCCGAGGCTCAGCGACAAGCCATATCGGAGTAAGTGCAGCTAATGTTGCAGTTAGACGTCATTAAGGAGTCAAAAAGTGAGTGGAACAGTCCAATAGTATTGAAACCCAAGCCGGACAGGACGTTGCGGTTTTGTAACGACTTTCGAAAACTTAACGAGGTTTCCAAATTCGATGCGTATCCCATACCCTGGGTGGATGAGCTCATCGAGAGGTTAGGACAACTCCGGTATTTTTATGTTTTGGATCTCACAAAAGGGTACTGGTAGGTGCCCTTAACGGAGGCTGCCAAAGAGAAAACTGCCGTCATCACACCTGAAGGGCTGTATCAGTACAAGGTGCTAGCCTTTGGTCTTCATGGCGCCCCCACCACTTTTCAGCGACTAACGGACATTGTGCTTCGTCCACATCGTCGGTACACTTCGTCTTACCTGGACTATATTGTCATCCACAGTACCGACTGGGAAAGTCACCTACCCAAAGTGCAGGCTGCAGTGGACTCCATTGGGAAAGCTAGCCTAACCACTAACCCAAAAAAATGTGCGATAGGGTTAGAAGAGACTAAGTACCTGGGGTATGTCATTAGGCGCGGAGTCATCAAACTCCAAGTGAACAAAATAAAGACGATACGTAATTGGCCCCGACCTGTCACCGCTAGGCAAATAAATTCATTCCTGGGAACGTTGGGCTATTGCATGCGGTTTGTTCCCCACTTTGCTACTGTAGACGCGCCCTTGACAGGGCTCTTGAAGGGACGAAAATCTGTGATGATTCGCTGGGATGATCGGGCGGAAGAGGCTTTTACCACTTTGTAGTCGGCCCCTGTGTGGGTCACTGGTTTGTGGTACAAACGGATGCCTCCGAAGTAGGCCTCGGTGCTGTACTGTTTCAGAAAGTCAACTGGGAGCAGCATCCCATTGTCTTCCTAAGCCGCAAGCTCACCCCAGCCGAAACCAGGTACAGTATAGTGGAGAGAGAGTGCCTGGCTATCAAGTGGGCCCTCAAGTCTCTCTGCTACTATTTGTTGGGAAGAAAGTTCCGCCTGGTGACCGACCACTTCCCTCTCAAGTGGATGAGCCAGGCCAAAGACAGGAATGCCCGGGTCACCAGATGGTTTTTATCTCTGCAGAACTTTAAGTTCTCGGTAGAACACAGAGGAGGCCGGTTGCAGGGAAATGCGGATGCCCTGTCCTTGGTGCATTGTCTGCGTGTGTCCACCACCTCAGGGTTGAACAAAGGGGGGGGGTAGGGTATGTGACACAGTGAGGGGTTGTGTCTGGCAAGGCAGGTATTTTCCTCCCAGCATATGTGGCTGGGCTGGTTTCCAGCCAGGTGAGGTCAAATACCGGACCGGAGTTTAAGTGCCGGTCCGGGTTTTAGCAGCACCTGGCTGTCCTTAAATAGGCAGAGAGGCACCTGGGCTCAGCAGAGAGGTCTCTGTTTTTGGGATCTGAGGCTTTGTGCTGTGCTGGAGGGCTGAGAGCCGCACACTGGGGAAACAGGCCCCCTAAAGCCTGCTGTGGACTACTGGAGGCAGAACTGGCAGCAAGGTGACTTGTGTTATATGAACTTTCCATTGTGTATGAATTAACACCAAGACTGCAAAGTTACGTGCTGTTTTGTGCAATTGCCTCAAGTGTGAATAAACGCTGACGTTTTGAGTTAAGAACTTGTATTTTGCCTCTGTACTGCACCCGCTTACCCTATCTACCAGAGCGAAACCACACAATATATATACAGTACAGACCAAAAGTTTGGACACACCTTCTCATTCAAAGAGTTTTCTTTATTTTCATGAATATGAAAATTGTAGATTCACACTGAAGGCATCAAAACTATGAATTAACACATGTGGAATTATATACATAACAAACAAGTGTGAAACAACTGAAAATATTTCATATTCTAGGTTCTTCAAAGTAGCCACCTTTTGCTTTGATTACTGCTTTGCACACTCTTGGCATTCTCTTGATGAGCTTCAAGAGGTAGTCCCCTGAAATGGTTTTCACTTCACAGGTGTGCCCTGTCAGGTTTAATAAGTGGGATTTCTTGCCTTATAAATGGGGTTGGGACCATCAGTTGCGTTGAGGAGAAGTCAGGTGGATACACAGCTGATAGTCCTACTAAATAGACTGTTAGAATTTGTATTATGGCAAGAAAAAAGCAGCTAAGTAAAGAAAAACGAATGGCCATCATTACTTTAAGAAATGAAGGTCAGTCAGTCAGCCGAAAAATTGGGAAAACTTTGAAAGTAAGGGCTATTTGACCATGAAGGAGTGATGGGGTGCTGCACCAGATGACCTGGCCTCCACAGTCACCGGACCTGAACCCAATCAAGATGGTTTGGGGTGAGCTGGACCGAAGAGTGAAGGCAAAAGGGCCAACAAGTGCTAAGCATCTCTGGGAACTCCTTCAAGACTGTTGGAAGACCATTTCAGGTGACTACCTCTTGAAGCTCATCAAGAGAATGCCAAGAGTGTGCAAAACAGTAATCAAAGCAAAAGGTGGCTACTTTGAAGAACCTAGAATATGACATATTTTCAGTTGTTTCACACTTGTTTGTTATGTATATAATTCCACATGTGTTAATTCATAGTTTGATGCCTTCATAGTCATGAAAATAAAGAAAACTCTTTGAATCAGAAGGTGTGTCCAAACTTTTGGTCTGTACTGTATATATATATAGGCATATTTCTTCACTGCTGTAGGTCAGCTTTAGGCTAGGGCTACACAACGACAATAAGTCGCACGACACATATGCCACAACTACACTGCTACATGTGTCACACGACATTGATGTTGCACCAATGTCGCGCAACAATTTTTATAATAGTCTATGGTGTAGCACTGCGACATGTGACTTGCTGCGACTGCGACATGACAGTCACAGAAAAATCCATCTTGGATGGATTTTTTGCAACTGTCGTGTCGCAGTCGCAGCATGTCACATGTTGCAGTGCAACACCATAGACTATCATTATAAAAAATGTTGAGATAAAATGTCGCGCTACACATAACGTCGTGTAGCCCTAGCATTAAAGGGGCAGGGCGCTGTGGAGATCACTGTTAAAGAGGCGGGCACTGTGGAGGTCACTGTTAAAGGGGCAGGGTGCTGTGGAGGTCACTGTTAAAGAGGCGGGCACTGTGGAGGTCACTGTTAAAGGGGCAGGGTGATGTGGAGGTCACTGTTAAAGGGGCAGGGTGCTGTGGGGGTCACTGTTAAAGAGGCGGGCACTGTGGATGTTACTGTTAAGGGGGCAGGCCACTAGGCCACTGTGGAGGTCACTGTTAAAGAGGCGGACACTGTGGAGGTCACTGTTAAGGGGGCAGGGGCCACTATTAAAGGGGCAACTGCTGTGGAGGTCAATGTTAAGGCAGCAGGGTTCTGTGAGGTCACTGTTAAGGCAGCGGGGCACTGTGGAGGTCACTGTTAAGGGGGCGGGCCCCTGAGGAGGTCACTGTCAAGAGAGTGGGGTGCTGTCAAACTCACTGTTAAAGGGGCTGGCTGCTGTGAAGGTCAAAGTTAAGGGGATGGGCTGCTGTGGAGGTCCCATTTTAAAGTGGTGGGGCACTGTGGGGGTGTCAGTGTTAAGGGGTGGGGGACTGTAGAGTTCACTGTTAAAGGGGCGGGGAGCTGTAGAGATCACTATTATGGGGGATACTGTTGATATCTTTTAACAACACACACAAACATTAAATGAAAGAGATGAAATATACCCGTGCGAAGCCGGGTCCTTCTGCTAGTAGGGAATATGAATTGCACACAATAAAAACAGATATTAATGCTTGTGAAGGCATGACACCCAGCATGTCCAGATTATTATAGGGAAACATCCAGTTTTACTAGGTGAGAGCTTTAAAAGGAAATAACTATAACCCCCAGTTTAGCCAGACTTATAATGGGGCATCAGTATACATTACAGAGAGAGGGTATGAGAGAAGAGAACTATAACTCCCAGCATTTCCAGACTGTACTAAAGCATACGTTGAAATTACATGGTGAGGGATATAATAGGACAGAACTACTACTCCCAGCTTTTCTAGGATATTATGGGTTATCCCAGGACACCACCTCTCCTCCAGGCACAGCACAGAAGCTCCTCCTGCTTACAGCGACTTCCCACAGGTCTCTCACCAGGTCTCTGCACTGGTCACATAAGACATCACCAAAGGTCCTTCACCACCTCTTATTTTCTCTTCTCACAGGTATAGCTTGATAAATGTAATTAGTGGGCGTGGTCTATCCTCCACTGTGGGCCCCCAGGGGTCCCATAGCAACTGCCTCTATTGGAGGTACACAACTGACTGGTATCATATTAAAGTTACACTTGTGAAGCAAAAAATTTGGTACCAAAATATTAGTACAAAGTGCTATGTATGAATGCCGCTGCAAGCATACAAATATAGATCTCTTCCTTTAGCACATAAAGGTCTCTGCAATATTGCTATACAGGGGAAAAACTATAGCGCCATCATCAGGCACATAATTCAGGTGTATGATCTTGAACTCACAGCATTTATCTAGGCATACACTGCAGAATACCATTTTGGAAGATTGTTTAACGATAGAAGCTAATTTCAGTGAAAAAAAAGTGCACAATAATTTAAGTAATGATAGCTAGGCACATTTTCCGACTTGCTGTATGTGACGACAAATCAGAATATGGGCTCATTCAGACGGCCGTATGCTGTCCGCAAAAATACTGACTGCTATCAGTTTTTTTGCGGATCCGCCAAAAAAACACATCCGCAAAAAAAGGATAGCATTCAGTATTTTTGCGGACCCATAGACTTCAATGGGGCCATGTCCTGATTTTCACGGACAAGTATAGGACATGTTTCATTTGTTTTGCGGAACCGTGGAATAGAAAAGGGCCCCATAGAAGTGAACGGGTCAGCATCTAATCCACAAAAAAACGGATACGCATTTTTTTGCGGATAGCATACGGCCGTCTGAATGAGCCCTAACTGTATAAATAATCCCAGAGCTGTATGGTATTAGCTAATCTGAAATTTAGCAAGGAAAAATGCGTCTTGTCAGGACTCCCCTGACAAAGTCATGGAGAGAGGAAAAGACAAGTTGTGATGGCAAGAAGGGGGGGGGGGTGAGAAAGAACGGAGCAGCATTAGATGGTTGGATGAAAGGCGTGGAAATCCTGGTACTGTACTCTCTTTATTGATCATGGTGGGGGAGTTGGGTGTTTCTTTTTATTTGTCCACTTTGTTTTAGTTATTGTAGGGGGTCACATAGTGGTCAGATCTTCATCAAACACACATTGGTGCTGCCAAGGTCTATCTTAAAATGTCTCCTCAGCCATTGATTTTGAGATAACCATTGCCCAATTAGTCAGATGACGAATATGCCATCAGTGTCTATACTGACACAACCTAGCATCTCTGGCACATCATTCTAGCAACTGACAAAAGTTTGTCACATGCTCATTACACTTTCTAGTATATCTTAATTCTTGGCGCTTCCATTTTAAGCAGTATTCATACATAGGCCCCCACCAGCAAATACAATTAACAATAAAATGGAAATTCTAAGGACATAACATTGATTATGAGGCATCACAGGTGGACATAAGAAACAGTACACAAAGGATCACAGTCTGGCCAAACTTGCTAGACAGATGGCAGACAACGGGACTCCTACATATTACTGCTGCCATCTACAGGATGCCACACAAACAGGGCGCTGTCACTTTGGGCCATTTTGGCATGAGAAAAGTGACCATAGTAGTTTCTTAAATCTTCCAAAATGCTATAATAGAAAAATAAATTTCAGGCTAGCATATTCCAAGATATAGGGGTTAAAATGACTTAAAGATACATGTAGAGTAACATTCATATAAAACACATAATACATTCTGCAGGTCCGTAGACAGCACTGTGTGGTCCTATACATATAAATAATCACTGTGCTCTTACTGTGGTCTAATGTAATTTCATAATAATAATAATAGTCTTTATTTATATAGCGCCAACATATTCCGCAGCGCTTTACAGTTCAGGGGTTCATGTGCAAACAAGAGCTTACAATCTATGAGGAGATAGGGGTGACACAAAAGGTAAAAGTGCTTGTTTTGTACAAAGGTCCAGCCTTCTTGGGAAAATAGAGGAGCAGATATAAAGCTGCATGAGCCGATATCTGTAGTGCTTCTGGGTGCATAGGTGCGGTGGAGAGTTTGGTGGAGGATCAGCTTCAGGAAACGATAAATGGGCTATGTACGGAGAGGAGTTAGATCAGGGGACGTGATAGGCCACGCTAAAAAGATGTGTTTTTAGGAGCACCTAATACTGCGTATATTATGATTTAACCTAATTTCTTGGGGTAGAGCATTCCAGAGAACTGGTGCAGCTCGGGTCTTGTAGCCAGGAGTCAGCGGTTCGGATTATGGTGGATGTCAGTCGTAAATCATTTACAGAGTGAAGAGCACGGGAAGGGTGGTAGACAGAGATGATGGAGGATATGTAGGGAGGTGCAGCACTGTGGAGGGCTTTGTAGGGGAAAACAAGCAGTTTAAATTGGATTCTATACTGTGTGAACAACCAGTGCAATGACTGGTACAGAGCGGAGGCATCAGAGTAGCGGTTAGACAGATAGATGACCCTGGCTGCTGCATTAAGGATAGATTGGAGAGCAGAGTCTGGAGAGGGGGAGGCCAATTAATAGTTACAGTAAACGAGGGGGGGGGGTGGATCAGGGAGACAATTAGAGTTTTTGTTGTCTCCATAGTGAGAAAGGGGCGGATTCTAGAGATGAGAGGTGTAGGCGACATGAGCAGAAGAGAGACTGAATAGGGGGTGCTGCCTACGAGTGATGATGGTGCCTTAAACTGAGAGAGAGATATCAGGTTTGGGTAGGTTAGTAGATGGAGAGAACACAAGAAAATGCAGCAGATAGAGAGAACATGATGTTAGAGACAGCAGAGAGACAGTCACTGGTGTTCTCTAATACAGCAGCGGTGATGTTGATGTCACGCTCTAGTGTGGGAGGGAAACCCCACACCAAACATAGGAGGGAAAGGTAAAAAAAGGCATGAAAACTAGGGAAGGATCGACACCCAGTGGCGTAGCGTGGGTTGCCAGCACCCAGGGCAAGCCAAGTATTGCCCCCCCCCCCCCCAACCATGCCCCTTTTTACAGTAGTAGTAGTACATGTCACCTGCAGTCCTACGTAACACCACAGATAACACAGTGATAACTCTCTGAGTACAGATAATGTAGTAGATGGGTGTGAGCTAGTGTTGAGCGAGCATGCTCGGCCGAATACCAGTTTGGCTTGAGCATCGCTATACTCGGCACATGCCGGTACTCGGCCGAGTACTGCATGTGCTCGAGCGCAATGCTCAAGTCTCCTACCCGCACGTTTCGCGGCTTCTAAGCAGCCAATAAACATGCAGGTAAGTGCTGCCCTCACTGTAATGCCAGTAGCCATGTTGGGAACTGGCATTGCAGTGATTGGCTGGCCGGGAACGTGCCATCGGGTGCTGTATAGCACACGATGACGCGTGTTCGGCTCATTCGAAGTCAGGGAGAGCTGAGCATAGGAAGGGACAGACAGTGTAGGGAGTGAAATTGAATATTATTTCTGTACAAAAACGTTCCAGAGACCCAAAAGTCCTTGTAAGGACTATTGTGTGTGACAGCAGCAATATACACTCACCTAAAGAATTATTAGGAACACCATACTAATATGGTGTTGGATCTCCTTTTGCCTTCAGAACTACCTTAATTCTACGTGGCATTGATTCAACAAGGTGCTGATAGCATTCTTTAGAAATGTTGGCCCATATTGATAGGATAGCATCAGTCGATGGAGATTTGAGGGATGCACATCCAGGGCACGAAGCTCCCGTTCCACCACATCCCAAAGATGCTCTATTGGGTTGAGATCTGGTGACTGTGGGGGCCATTTTAGTACAGTGAACTCATTGTCATGTTCAAGAAACCAATTTGAAATGATTCGAGCTTTGTGACATGGTGCATTATCCTGCTGGAAGTAGCCATCAGAGGATGGATACATGTTCTCATTCTGTTTACGCCAAATTAGGACTCTACCATTTGAATGTCTCAACAGAAATCGAGACTCATCAGACCAGGCAACATTTTTCCAGTCTTCAACAGTCCAATTTTGGTGAGCTCGTGCAAATTGTAGCCTCTTTTTCCTATTTGTAGTGGAGATGAGTGGTACCCGGTGGGGTCTTCTGCTATTGTAGCCCATCCGCCTCAAGGTTGTGCGTGCTGTGGCTTCACAAATGCTTTGCTGCATACCTCGGTTGTAACGAGTGGTTATTTCAGTCAACGTTGCTCTTCTATCAGCTTGAATCAGTCGGCCCATTCTCCTCTGACCTCTAGCATCCACAAGGCATTTTTGCCCACAGGACTGCCGCATACTGGATGTTTTTCCCTTTTCACACCATTCTTTGTAAACCCTAGAAATGGTTGTTCGTGAAAATCCCAGTAACTGAGCAGATTGTGAAATACTCAGACCAGCCCGTCTGGCACCAACAACCATCCCACGCTCAAAATTGCTTAAATCACCTTTCTTTCCCATTCTGACATTCAGTTTGGAGTTCAGGAGATTGTCTTGACCAGGATCACACCCCTAAATGCATTGAAGCAACTGCCATGTGATTGGTTGACTAGATAATTGCATTAATGAGAAATAGAACAGGTGTTCCTAATAATTCTTTAGGTGAGTGTATGTTTGTAGCGCAACCTGCACTAAATTGCTCAGTGTTAGGGAGAGCTGTGCATAGGAAGGGACAGACAGTGTAGGGAGTGTAATAGGAAGATTTCTATACAAAAAACTTTTCAGAGACCCAAAAGTCCTTTTAAGGGCCTTATTCTGTGTGACAGCAGCAATATATATTTTTAGCGCATCTTGCGCAAAATACTGTGTAATAGGCCGCTGCGGGCAGTTAAATTATTCGCGCCACATCTGTGTAAATTGTGCGCATCACTAAAATATCAGTGACGTGCAGTGCACTTTTTCCATAGACGATGTCCCCTGCGGACAGTTAAATTATCTGCGCCACGTCTCCTGTTTAAAGTGTGCGCATCCCTAAAATATCAGTGACATCCAGTATAATTTTTCCGTAGACGGTGTTCGCTGCGGACAGTTAAATTATCCGCGCCACATCTCCTGTTTAAAGTGTGTGTTTCTCTAAAATATCAGTGACATCCAGTGCAGTTTTTCCGTAGACGGTGTTGATAAAGATGCCCCTAACTCAGGGCCGATCACGTTTGCTCTACTGCTCCAAATTAGTAGTAACCCAAGGGTTTTACGTGCAGGGAAGAAAATAACTATGACACACACACTGGGGTCAAAGCAAATTCTCATTTATTACAGGAAGTACAGCAGTTTATAAAGTCATCAGAGAGGCATTCCCCCTGAGGCATGTGGCATTGTTACATTGGCTAACATGAAAATAAGACAAGAGATAGCACTTAGCATCTGACCATTGTGCATTGTTTTACTAACTGTGGTATGTGAACTATGTAAATATCTAGCTGTAAGCGCCATCTTGTAATGGAGTTCTCTAACAGCAGAAAAAGCATATATGATGTAGCAAGGAGGCGTGTTCTCTTGGGTAGGATGGAACCTTTGTTCTCTGGAGAAGATAAGGTGTTGTCTGAGAGCTAAAGTATGTGGAAGCTTTCTTAGCTGAATCAAAGAATGTAGTCCACATCTCTATCAGTGTCCCCTGCGGACAGTTAAATTATCTGCACCACATCTCCTGTTTAAAGTGTGCGCATCCCTAAAAAATCTGTGACATCCATCGCACTTTTTCCGTAGACCATGTCCGCTTCTGACAGTAGGGTGACCACATTTCCAAACTGCCATTCAGGGACACCCGCCCCGGCCCCCCCGCACCCATGTCCACTCCCCAAAAAATATGATTTTTGATACTTTTTAAAAAAAATTAAGTCACTTAGTGACAGCGGCGTACTTTGTACTTACGCTGGCAAGTTCATTGCATCGAAGTTATGCTTGAGATTGCTATAAACATAACTGCCTGTGCATTGTTCAGTAATTTGTGATTGTGCCCTGCACACAATCACTGGCTACCTAAAACAGGTCATATTTTTAATGTGTTAGACATCTCTTAATCCCCTTTTATAGAGAGGGGGATCTGTGGATGACACTGCTATGGGGGGGATCTGTGGATGCCACATACCGTATATAGCATCTTATGCTATATGTGTCATCCCCAGATCCACCCCATGACAGTGTCATCCCCATTTCCCCCTCCATAACAGTGTCATCCACAGATCTCCCTCCCTATAACAGTGTCATCCACAGATCTCCCTCCCTATAACAGTGTCATCCACAGATCTCCCTCCCTATAACAGTGTCATCCACAGATCTCCCTCCCCGCCTCTCACAGGAGTGTACATATATAAAAAAAGCATATTTCACATGAACACTTACAGTTACTTGGCTTGGCCCTTGGGGATCTCGGACGCCACTTCAACACTTTGGCCGGGGGCTCGGCGGAGCTGATGTTGTGTTTTATCCTAATGAGAAAGATTTCATAATAATGATTTGGAGAAGGGGCAGAGGGATAGCAGAGCAGGGAGAGGCTGGTGCTGCTACTAGGGGGTCATACCATGGGGGAGTAATAAAACCCACCATAATGCCCCCCAGTAGAAAGAATTCTCTTTATAATGTGCAAAACATACCCCCTTGTAATGCCCCCAGTTGAGCTAATGTCCCCCATAATGTGCCAGTATAAAATACCCCTATATAGTGCCCCAGTAAATGGCTCCATAGTGCTCCTCTCCCCCCTTCCTGCTAGTGCCCCCCATAATGTACCAGTATAAAATGCCCCATATATCGTGCCCCAGTAGATGCCCTCAGTGTCCCCCATAATTTGCAAGTATAAAATACCCCTTCTTAGTGCCCCCCGTAGATGACTCCATAGTACTCCTGTCTCCCCTTCTCCATAGTACCCACCATAATGTGTCCCAGTATAAAATGCTACTGTACAGAGCCCCCCATATAAAACACCCCTTCTTTGTGGCCTCAGTAGATGCCCCTATAGTGCCCACCAATAATGTGCCAGTAATAAGTGCCCTCAATAACGTGCCACTGCCAGTAACAAGAGCCCCCCAATGTGCCAGTAACAAGAGCCCCATCACGTGCCAGTAATAAGCCCCCCATCACGTGCCAGTAATAAGCCCCCCATCACGTGCCAATAATAAGCCCCCCATCACGTGCCAGTAATAAGCCCCCCATCACGTGCCAGTAATAAGCCCCCCATCACGTGCCAGTAATAAGCCCCCCATCACGTGCCAGTAACAAGAGCCCCATCACGTGCCAGTAATAAGCCCCCCATCACGTGCCAGTAATAAGCCCCCCATCACGTGCCAGTAATAAGCCCCCCATCACGTGCCAGTAATAAGCCCCCCATCACGTGCCAGTAATAAGCCCCCCATCACGTGCCAGTAATAAGCCCCCCATTACGTGCCAGTAATAAGCCCCCCCATTACGTGCCAGTAATAAGCCCCCCATTACGTGCCAGTAATAAGCCCCCCATTACGTGTCAGTAATAAGCCCCCCCATTACGTGCCAGCAATAAGCCCCCCATTACGTGCTTGTAATAATCCCCCCATTACGTGCCAGTATTAAGCCCCCCCATCACTTGCCAGTATTAAGCCCCCCATCATGTGCCAGTATTAAGTCCCCCCATCATCATGTGCCAGTATTAAGCCCCCCATCATCATGTGCCAGTATTAAGCCCCCCCATCATGTGCCAGTATTAAGCCCCCCCATTGTAATAAGCCCCCCCATTGTAATAAGCCCCCCCATTGTAATAAGCCCCCCCATTGTAATAAGTCCCCCCATTGTAATAAGCCCCCCCAATGCCAGTAACACTATTGTAAAAAAAAAAAACAACAAAAAAAAACACTTATACTTACCTCAGTGTCAGCGATGCGATGCAGACTCTTCCTGTGTCCCGCGCTGTAAGGCTCGGGCGGTGCGATGACGTCATCGCCCCGCCTTCGCCGGCCTCTGATAGGCTGCCGGCCTAGTGCCTGCAGCCTATCAGAGGAAGGGGAAGGGACACGCCTCTCCCTCCCCTGCACCTCCGCTGGCACAGGCAGATTACTAAGGAGATGAGCGCAATGGAAGCGCTCATCTCCCTGTGCCCGGCGGCGGCGGCTCACTTGGGGGGGCATTTTAGTTGGGGGGGCACATGGGGGGGCACAGCATGATGTAGGGGGGGCCGTGGCCCCCTCTGGCCCCCCCCTGCGACGCCACTGACTGGCAGGCAGTTGATTCCGGGACTCTCTATTGTCCCGGTTTGAAGGCTCTCGGGACACGGGACAAAAACGTAAATTACGGGACGATCCCGGGCAAACCGGGACACGTGGTCACCCTATCTGACAGTGACCTTACCAGGGCCACATCTGCTGTGTAACGTGTGCGCTTCAAAAAATATTCTGTGACATAAAATCAAATTTTTTAATAGACTGTGTCCTCTTCTGACAGTGACTTGACCAGGCCCACCTCTGCTATGTAACATGTGCAGTTCTAAAAAATTTCTGTGACATAAAATTTTCTTTTTCAATAGACGGTGTCTTCTCCTGACAGTGACCTGACCAGGCCCACATCTGCTGTGTAATGTGTGCGCTTCAAAAAAATTTCTGTGACATAAAATTTTCTTTTTCAATAGACGGTGCCCTTCTTGCAAACAGTTGCTGGTGCTGGTAAAGGATGACCAGAGACAGTAGTGCCCAGAGGATGCCATCTCTGCTTCCCATATACCAGGCCTACCACCAGCATTACCCCTTCATATACCGCCTGCCCGCCTGGTCACCCTGAACAGGCGGGCAGGCGGTATATGAAAGGGTAATACTGGTAGGCCTGGTATATGGACAGCAGAGATGGCATCCTCTGGGCAGTACTGTCTCTGGTCATCCTTCACCAGCACCCTGACTGCCACCTTCTTAGCCTGGCTTTCATGGCACTTCACTGCCTTCTGCTTGGCTATCAGTGAGTGACAGTTAGTATCACAGTGTGACTGAGTCACTCCCTGAGTGTTATTTGTGGGGTGAGTCACCCCACACCTAACACTCGGGTAGTGACTCGGTCACATGACACTGACTGTCACTCACTGCTGACAGCCAAGCAGCAGGAAGTGAAGCGCCATAAGAAACAGGCCAACAGGTGGCAGTCAGGGTGCTGGTGAAGGATGACCAGAAACAGTACTGCCCAGAGGATGCCATCTCTGCTGTCCATATACCAGGCCTACCACCAGTATTATCCTTAATATTCCGCCTGCCCGCCTGGTCACCCCACATCTAACACTCAGGGAGCTGTCACACTGACTGTGACACTGACTGACTCACTGTCAGTGTCGCTCGATGCTCATTCAGGTTGCCTGTGGAGAACTGAAGGGGCACACTGTGGCAGCCATCTTCTTTTTCTTGCTCCGGCTCCGCAGTGTCTTTCCTGCCCAGAAGGTGGGTGGAGCTTGGTACTGCTGTGCACGCCCTAGTGATTCATCAGGGCGCGCGCTCCTTCTGTTGATACTGCTCCTCACTCTGCGGCGCTGCGCAGTGCAGCAGAGGCAGAGCGAAACTCACTCAGTTCACAGATTTTTTGCGCAAGCGGCCAGCCGCCCCCCCCTACAGTCTGGCGCCCAGCGCAACGGCCCCCCTGCCCCCCTACACTACGCCACTGTCGACACCTCCTAGTGAAAACCTTAATGAAAGCCCTGACTGACTACCAGTATGAACAGACCCCAGAGGTAGGTGAGTTAATTCACAGGAATACCTAGAGTCCTATCTAACCCTAAAGGACCCTGGTACTAATTACAGGAAAGAGACATCCTGTTCCTCCAAAAGGAAGGATGAACGGGAGTCTCCCTAAGGCCTAACACAAAACAACAAAGAAATGCAACACACAGAAAAGCCAAAATACAAAGGGAAAGGTAACACTTAACTTCCAAGAAGCTATGGCAGCACCAGAAACTCAGCCAAGATCCAAACACCAGCTATAAACAGGTGCAACTAAAGCTATAAACCGCACAGCATTGTGGGAGAAACAAATATAAATAGGGAAAGTTAAATGACCACAATAGCAACACCTGGAGGTTAAGGGTGAGGCCAGTACCAGAAACACAGACGCCTATTGAGCCACAAGGTAAACATGTCAAATGAAATCACGTGTTGCCAGTCTTAAAGATCTCCTGCTTCGCGGGGACGTCCATATGTGAAAATTGGGGGATGTAGTGTATAGTTGGGTGTCATCAGCATACAGATGGTACAGGATACCAAATCTGCTGATAATCTGTGCAATTGGGGCTGTGTAGAGAGAGAAGAGTAGAGGGCCTAGGACTGAACCCTGGGGAACTCCAACAGCAAGAGGGAGAGGAGAAGAAGTGGATAAATGATACATGGAAAGAGCAGTAAGAGAGATATGAAGAAAACCAGGAGATGGCAGTGTCTTTTAGGCCAATAGATTGGAGCATGGTGAGAAGGAGATGTCAAAAGCGGCAGAGAGGTCAAGGAGAATGAGCAGAGAGTAGTCACCATTGCCTTTTGCTGTCAGGAGGTCATTTGGTGAGAGTAGTTCCTGTAGAATGTAGGGTGCGGAAACCAGATTGTAATGGATGAAGGAGAGAGTGAGCAGAGGGATAACAGATGAGGCAAGAGTAGACCAGACGCTCCAGGAGTTTAGAGATGAACGAAAGATTGGAGACTGGTCTGTAGTTAGTTGTACAGGACGGGTCAAGAGAAGCTTTTTGTAATAATGGAGTAATGGTAGAGCATTTGAAAGAGGAGGGGAAGATACCAGAAGAGGGAGAGAGGTTGAAGATTTTTGTCAGGTGAATGGTGACCGCTGGAGAGAGACTGGAGTGGGTGTGTGGGAATGGGGTCGGAAGAGCACATGGTAGGACGAGAAGAAGAGAGGAACCAGGAGACTTCTTCTGTGACTGAGTCAAACATGGACAGTGAGCCAGAGGAGATGGGGGGGGATCAATAAAACGTAGTGGCTGGGAACTAATTTCATGCCGGATGTTTTCCATTATTTCTGTGAAGTCTTCAGCACAGAGGTCTGTGATAGGTACCTGAACTTTAGGACTGAAGATGGAGTGAAAAGTGTCAAAGAGTTTTTTTGGGTTGTTGGACAGTGATGAGATTAGGGTGGTGAAGTAGGTCTGTTTGGCAAGGTGGAGGGCAGAGTTATAGGTTCTTAGTATGAGTATTTGTAATGGAGGAAATTCTCTGGTGTGTGAGCTTTTCTCCATAGGCATTCAGCACTCCTGGAGTAATGCTGGAGAAAGCGAGTTTGTGGTGTAAGCCAGGGCTGCTTTGGTCTGTGTTTGGATGTTCTAAAGGTAGGAGGTGCTACTTTGTCGAGGGTGCTTCTGAGGGTGTCAGTATAGTGATTTACAACCAGATCAGGGCAGGAGAGGGATGATATTGGGGACATTGATGTGTATAGAGTGTCTGCAAGTGTATGTGGGTCAATGGCCTGTAGACTTATGTATGTGTAATAAGTAGGAGTGTGCTGGGATGGGTGCAGATATCTGAGAGTGAAGGAGAGAATGTTGTGGTCAGAGAGCAGGAGAGGGGAGTCATTAAAGTTGGAGATTGAACAAAGCTGGAAGAAGACCAGGTCAAGTGTGTTACCGTCTTTATGTGTTTGAGAGTTAGAAAGTTGTGAAAGGCTGAGAGAGAAGGTTAGAAAGAGAAGGGAAGTGTGGCAGCCAGGCAGCAAAGGGATCCAGGAACTGGGTGGGTGAGTCAGCAGGACGGTATACAACCCGTTATTTTTAAGGAGAGGGGATGGAAGAGCCTGAGTGTGTGGACTTCAAAAGAAGGGTGATGGAATTTGCAAAGTTTCATGATCACAACTTTAGAACTGTTTACAACCTTTATTTAAAGGGAGATCCACTCCCTTGAAGTTTCCCATTTAGGACCCTCTCTATTTGTAAGAGATTGGAAACAAAGAGCAGCTCTTGGTCTGGAGGACTAGACTGGAAGAGTTCAGTGGTGAGACTGGGTCCCATTGCAAATGTCTGAACACCCCCCCCCCCCCCCCAACAACTTCCCTGCAACCCCCTCCTCCCCCACAGCACATAACCCGTGTAGGGGATCAGCTCTCTTTCGGGGGTCATTCTCTCAGATATCTTCAGGACACCAAGTTTAAGATCCAAACACGGTGCTTTATTGCGGCACATCCGCATAAACATAAACAATAATACAAAATAATAAACACTTGCCCGGCTGGGCTCTAACTAAACAAGCAGATCCCTGACTCACCTAAGTCCCTGTTCACACCCTGTGAACACATGCGGCTTTCTGAGCCAATGTCCCACAGCCTCCTGGCTGTACAGAGCACAGTACGCCGACTGTCTCCAGTCCAGTGTCTCTTGGGGAATCGTGATCTCTCAGCCCTCCTGGCTTGGACCACACAGACAGAGCCTCCAGGCCTCTGTCCACAGGTAACACACTCCCCCCTTTCTGACACCCTGGGAGGTGCTTTATGCCAGCCTGATTACTTCCAGCTGGTCTCGCCTGTGGTGGAATAGGGGTGTGGACCAAACTATCCACCCCTTCCTTGCCTCTACCCTGCGTGAGACCTGTTACTGTCACTGCTGCCGCCAGTCATTCGCTGCAGCAATCACGTGTCCATGTCAAAATTGATGTTAATACAGGGATACATGGGACCTGCAGAGCCAGCAGTGGAGCTATGGAATTGAAACCCGCCATCAGGGACAGAACTCCCCCTCCTGGCAGGACATAGTGCAGTACGCAGCCCTGCAGGGTGAGCGAATGTGAAGTCACAGGGGTAGTTAACAAACCGAGGGTTGTTCTTGGTACTCAGAGTTTTTATATACCCTGGGCAGGCGTACAGCAGTGATGGAGAGGCTGGCACATGGATCCTCTGGGGCACTCCCTGTGTATAAGGGACCAGGCCAGGTGGTAGGTGAGGTGCCCTGGGTGTTGCAGGTTTAATGTGCTGGTGGCAAGATCCCTTTAAGTTCGTGACGCCAGTGCCGATAACAGTGGCACACCGATTTCTTGTCGTAATAATTGAGGAACACACGTTGCAGTGAACCAAAACTTCCTTTTACTAAACAGTTCAACTATTTACAGTCTTTAGTCAGCTCCACATGTAAAAGGTTGTGACAGGCAGGCTTCACATAAATGGCAGGCAATGTTCTTGCAAGATACTCAGAGGGTTAAACACTTACAGATCAGGCTGCACTTTATCAGAATCCTGTCTGACTTTCTCCAAGGCCCGTATGCCCTATTGCTGGCTTTATCCTTGGGTAGGGAAAACTTCCTCTGGTATATGTCTCCTTGCTGTAAATATATCCTTCTGCCTTTCAGCTCTCTCTGTTTGGCTGGAATAAACTTGGCTCTGCACTGTACTTTTATAGGAACTTAGTTTCTCAGGAGGCTGCTTCATCTCCTGGTGGCAGGCTAGAAGCCTGGGCTATCTAGCTGCATGTCAGAAGCTGCTTCTCAGCTCTTTTCTGGCTGAAGTCACTCTTGGCTCCTGACTACACACACTCCCCTCCCTGAACAGGACCTGACTATATATACTAGGGGGTTCCCTAGCTCCCTCTACTGCCTAGGAGGAGGAACTACACCCCCAACAGGCCTGGTACACAGGGAATAACATAAATAACATGACAATATACATTACAATGCAATATAAAATACAATGACCATGTTCCACAGGAGGTGGAGAACAAACGTGACCCAATTGACCCTTGAGTAGTGCCCACCCTTACGTTGTGGGACACTACAATAGGACCAGACCAATCCTACTAATAGGGGAGGAAGAGGGTGGTTAGTCCCATTCCTATTGCCAACCAATGCCAACCATACCTTAATTGCTGGTGTACAGGACATACATGAACATAGAAAAAACATAACAATCCAAACAAGAAACCCCCATGTATGGGATACTGCAAAAGCAGGAGAGTAAAACAAGAAAATTCATAGAAACCTAACCAACAGACAAGGAGTAAATCCTGAAACAGGTTGAGGTCAATACACAAGAAGGTTTAACAGAAATTCTGAGCACACCAAACAACAGCAGCCAGGAAAACAAAAATCATAGACACTAACGAGCAGTAAGTGCCTGACTTGAACATTGGCAGAGAACATACTTAACAGTAAATGATCCAAGGTCAGGGCAGGCAAGAAAGCGTCAATACAAACATCAGAAACAGGTCAGGCCAGGCAGCAGAGATTTAGAATTGAGTAAACAGACAGAGGTCAGTACACAGGCAGACAACAGTAGACCTTTGAAGGAACTTAGCAATAGGGATGAGCGAACCCGAACTGTATAGTTCGGGTTCGTACCAAATTTTGGGGTGTCCGTGACACGGACCCGAACCCGAACATTTTCGTAAAAGTCCGGGTTCGGGTTCGGTGTTCGGCGCTTTCTTGGCGCTTTTTGAAAGGCTGCAAAGCAGCCAATCAACAGGCGTCATACTACTTGGCCCAAGAGGCCATCACAGCCATGCCTACTATTGGCATGGCTGTGATTGGCCAGTGCACCATGTGACCCAGCCTCTATTTAAGCTGGAGTCACGTAGCGCCGCACGTCACTCTGCTATGATCAGTATAGGGAGAGGTTGCAGCTGCGACGTTAGGGCGAGATTAGGCAGATTAACTCCTCCAAAAGACTTCATTCTGTGATCGATCTGCAGCTGTGGATCATTGAAGTGCTATTATTGACTTGCTCACTTTTTTGAGGCTGCCCAGAGCGTTTTTAGATCACTTTTTTTCTGGGGTGATCGGCGGCCATTTTGTGACTTGTGGTGCGTCAGCACGAGCTATCACCAAGTGTATTTAACCATCGATAGTGTGGTTATTTTGTGCTATATCCTACATCAGCTGCAGGCTGAGCCTGTGTCACCGAAGTGCATTTAACCATCAACAGTCTGGTTATTTTTTGGCCATATACTACATCAGCTGCAGGCTGAGCCTGTGTCACCCAAGTGCATTTAACCATCAACAGTCTGATTATTTTTTGGCCATATACTACATCAGCTGCAGGCTGAGCCTGTGTCACCCAAGTGTATTTAACCATCGATAGTGTGGTTATTTTGTGCTATATCCTACATCAGCTGCAGGCTGAGCCTGTGTCATCCAAGTGCATTTAACCATCAACAGTCTGATTATTTTTTGGCCATATACTACATCTGGTGCAGGCTGAGCCTGTGTCACCCAAGTGCATTTAACCATCAACAGTCTGATTATTTTTTGGCCATATACTACATCTGGTGCAGGCTGAGCCTGTGTCACCCAAGTGCATTTAACCATCAACAGTGTGGTTATTTTTTGGCCATATATTACATCAGGGGCAAGTTGAGCCTGTCACCCAGCGCCTAAAAAATAGACCTGACATTTCTATTCAACCAAATCTGCACAGTTTTAGCTGGTCAAGTTATTTGTAGTGACCGTAAAAGCAGACTTTTTGTTCTGGGTTGAAAAAGCATTCCCAAATTTGCCATTCTGAAAATAACTAGTTTGTGGTATTTGAGGCCTACTTGAAATCTATCCCAAAAAGAAAATCTTACATTGAAGGTATTGATAGTGTCATTCAGAAAAACCTAAGACACACGCTAGCATGCTGATAGAAGTGTCATTCTGTGATTAAACCTATAACTGTCACACAGCGCAAAAAAAAACAGGTCTCACATCTCTATTCAACCAAATCTGCACAGTTTTAGCTGGTCAAGTTATTTGTAGTGACCGTAAAAGCAGACTTTTTGTTCTGGCTTGAAAAAGCATTCCCAAATTTGCCATTCTGAAAATAACTAGTTTGTGGTATTTGAGGCCTACTTGAAATCTATCCCAAAAAGAAAATCTTACATTGAAGGTATTGATAGTGTGATTCAGAAAAACCTAAGACACACGCTAGCGTGCTGATAGAAGTGTCATTCTGTGATTAAACCTATAACTGTCACACAGCGCAAAAAAAAACAGGTCTCACATCTCTATTCAACCAAATCTGCACAGTTTTAGCTGGTCAAGTTATTTGTAGTGACCGTAAAAGCAGACTTTTTGTTCTGGCTTGAAAAAGCATTCCCAAATTTGCCATTCTGAAAATAACTAGTTTGTGGTATTTGAGGCCTACTTGAAATCTATCCCAAAAAGAAAATCTTACATTGAAGGTATTGATAGTGTCATTCAGAAAAACCTAAGACACACGCTAGCGTGCTGATGGTTCGGCCCCATTCAACTTCTGGGTCTCCAAATTGTCCACGTGGCCAGAGCTAGCCTTTTATGCTTTGGAGGTGCTGGCCTGCCCGGCGGCCAGCGTTTTGTCTGAACGTGTATTCAGCACGGCAGGGGGCGTTATTACAGACAAACGCAGCCGCCTGTCTACAGCCAATGTGGACAAGCTGACGTTCATAAAAATGAACCAGGCATGGATCCCACAGGACCTGTCCATCCCTTGTGCAGATTAGATATTAACTACCTCCCCTTAACAATATATTATTCTACTCCAGGGCACTTCCTCATTCAATACTATTTTTAATTTCATTTTACCATTATATTGCGGGGCAACCCAAAGTTGAATGAACCTCTCCTCTGTCTGGGTGCCGGGGCCTAAATGTGTGACAGTGGCCTGTTCCAGTGGTGGGTGACGTGAAGCCTGATTCTCTGCTATGACATGAAGACAGATTCTGCGCTGACAAAAGGCCAGATTCTCTGTTACGGGACCGCTCTCCTCTGCCTGGGAGCCTGGGCCTAAATGTGTGACAGTGGCCTGTTCCAGTGGTGGCTGACGTGAAGCCTGATTCTCTGCTATGACATGAAGACAGATTCTGCGCTGACATAAGGCCAGATTCTCTGTTACGGGACCGCTCTCCTCTGTCTGGGTGCCGGGGCCTAAATGTGTGACAGTGGCCTGTTCCAGTGGTGGGTGACGTGAAGCCTGATTCTCTGCTATGACATGAATACAGATTCTGCGCTGACATAAGGCCAGATTCTCTGTTACGGGACCTCTCTCCTCTGCCTGGGTGCCTGGGCCTAAATGTGTGACAGTGGCCTGTTCCAGTGGTGGCTGACGTGAAGCCTGATTCTCTGCTATGACATGAAGACAGATTCTGCGCTGACATAAGGCCAGATTCTCTGTTATGGGACCGCTCTCCTCTGTCTGGGTGCCGGGGCCTAAATGTGTGACAGTGGCCTGTTCCAGTGGTGGGTGACGTGAAGCCTGATTCTCTGCTATGACATGAATACAGATTCTGCGCTGACATAAGGCCAGATTCTCTGTTACGGGACCTCTCTCCTCTGCCTGGGCCTAAATGTGTGACAGTGGCCTGTTCCAGTGGTGGGTGACGTGAAGCCTGATTCTCTGCTATGACATGAATACAGATTCTGCACTGACATAAGGCCAGATTCTCTGTTACGGGACCTCTCTCCTCTGCCTGGGTGCCTGGGCCTAAATGTGTGACAGTGGCCTGTTCCAGTGGTGGGTGACGTGAAGCCTGATTCTCTGCTATGACATGAATACAGATTCTGCACTGACATAAGGCCAGATTCTCTGTTACGGGACCTCTCTCCTCTGCCTGGGTGCCTGGGCCTAAATGTGTGACAGTGGCCTGTTCCAGTGGTGGGTGACGTGAAGCCTGATTCTCTGCTATGACATGAAGACAGATTCTGCGCTGACATAAGACCAGATTCTCTGTTACGGGACCGCTCTCCTCTGTCTGGGTGCCGGGGCCTAAATGTGTGACAGTGGCCTGTTCCAGTGGTGGGTGACGTGAAGCCTGATTCTCTGCTATGACATGAAGACTGATTCTGCGCTGACATGAAGCCAGATTCTCTGCTATGGCATGAAGAGACTGATTCTCTGCTGACATGAAGCCAGATTCTTTGCTATGGCATGAAGAGACTGATTCTCTGCTGACGTGAAGCCAGATTCTCTGCTATGGGACCTCTGTCCAATTGATATTGATTCATTTTTATTTTTTTAATTTTAATTTTAATTCATTTCCCTTTCCACATTTGTTTGCAGGGGATTTACCTACATGTTGCTGCCTTTTGCAGCCCTCTAGCTCTTTCCTGGGCTGTTTTACAGCCTTTTTAGTGCCCAAAAGTTCGGGTCCCCATTGACTTCAATGGGGTTCGGGTTCGGGACGAAGTTCGGTTCGGGTTCGGATCCCGAACCCGAACATTTACGGGAAGTTCGGCCGAACTTCTCGAACCCGAACATCCAGGTGTTCGCTCAACTCTACTTAGCAAGCTATGGAACCTATTACTGAGGTATCCTCCCACTTAAGTAGCCAAGATAGGTCACTTTTTGTTAATGTTTACAAATGTTTGCTCTTTCTCTCCCCCCTTTCCCCTCTTTAAGCTCTTGAATGCAATGACATTAATGGCAAATAATATCTGACACTGACATATAGATATGGGTAAACGCATGGTTGATGGTATTAACAAACAGCGTGTTTAAAAGAACACTATGCTGTTACAAGTGTTATGCTTTTTCATGTTTCAAAGCTTCAAAAAGTGTCCCTTATCAGAAGCAGATGGTGTTTAAACACACAGTGTTATAGGAAAATAGCAGTAGTAGTAGCTGGTTGGGACTAAGCATCCAAAAATGATGCCTCAATGGGGCCAGATCCCTACCCCTGTTTTTATACACAGACATATATGTTATTATCAGAAGAAAGAGTAGATTGTTCTGCACATGCATCAAAAAACAATGCCTTAATGGGGGCAGAATGCCTGCCA
Organism: Bufo bufo; assembly: GCF_905171765.1. NCBI lineage: Eukaryota > Metazoa > Chordata > Amphibia > Anura > Bufonidae > Bufo > Bufo bufo. Next base: position 607,741,978 of record NC_053391.1, read on the forward strand.
TTATTTATACACGTGTTGTCAGAAAGAAAGAGTGTCTTTTTCTGCACAAGCATCTAAATTCATGCCTTAAAAGCGGCAGAATGCCTGTCTATATTTATACATGCACAAGTGTTAATTAGCAGAAGAAAGAGTGTCATGTTCTGAACAAGCCTAGAAAAATTCTCCCTTTTAATTGGTAGCAGCATCAGTATAGCATGGATATTGAAAGGGTGGTGTACTAGAGGCATGCGGCCGCAGCAGTAGCAGCACAGCATAGGACAGAAAAGGCAGTAGATGTGTATGCGGCTATTTAGGGATGGTAGTAGTAGTAGTGGCAACTGCGTAGCAGTAACGGTAGTGGCAGTATGGGATTACCAGCAGGGAATAGCAGCTGCAGCGGTATTGGCTAGTGATGATCGAGCATGCTCGGCCGAGTACCGGTTCGGCTCGAGTATCGCTATGCTCGGCAGATCCGAGCGCTTTGCCAAGTACCACATGTGCTCGAGCGCCATGCTCGAGTCTCCTCCCCGGACGTTTGGCGCCTTCTAAGCAGCCAATAAACAGGCTGGTAAGTATTGCCATCACTGTAATGCCATTAGACATGTTTTCTACTGGCATTACAGTGATTGGCTGGCCGGAACACATCATCGGGTGCTATGTAGCACCCGGTCACGCGGGTTCGGCTCATTGCGAGTCAGGGAGAGCTGCTGTTAGGAAGGGACAGAGCGAGTGTAGAGCGAATTTGATCTCAAACCTTTCAGAGACCCAAAAGTCCTTTTAAGGACTATTGTTAGAGGTGGCAGCAACATTTATTTTGGGGGAATTTTTTTTTGTGTCAGGGCGACCGTTAGTGACATTCATTTTCTGCGTTCTACAAACGCTGCTTGCTGTGACCAGTGAGAATCAAATCAGCACTGATATCTAGGCCGTGTGTGACGCCTATATTTAATCCAAATTGCAGTTACAGTCAGTTTCTGTATTATACAAACTCTGCTTGCTGTGACCAATGAGAAGCAAATCAGCACTGATATCTAGGCCGTGTGTGACGCCTATATTTAATCCAAATTGCAGTTACAGTCAGTGTCTGTATTATACAAACTCTGCTTGCTGTGACCAATGAGAAGCAAATCAGCACTGATATCTAGGCCGTGTGTGACGCCTATATTTAATCTAAATTGCAGTTACAGTCAGTTTCTGTATTATACAAACTCTGCTTGCTGTGACCAATGAGAAACAAATCAGCACTGATATCTAGGCCGTGTGTGACGCCTATATTTAATCCAAATTGCAGTTACAGTCAGTTTCTGTATTATACAAACTCTGCTTGCTGTGACCAGTGAGAAGCAACTATACACTTATTTCTAGACAGTGTGTGAGCAGTGGCGTACCAAGGGGGGGGGGCGGGGGGGCGGGGGAGGCGGGGGGGGCGGCCCGCCCCGGGTGCCACTCACAAGGAGGGTGCCATGACGGAGTCACCCCTCTATCCACTGCTGCACAGCGACGCGACTCCGCCAGGAGCCGGCTTCTGTGGAAGGATTATTGCGGCGGCAAGTATCTTTGCTACTCTAGAGGGAAGTGCTCCTGGGTATAATACCCTTTCCCCCCCCACTTGTTATTATCTCGGATAGGCAAAGTTTATATACCCTGCCTTGTCTGGATGATACCCATTCATTCTTTACTTTTATTTACTTTTCTGGTTTCTCTTCTATTTGTTCTTATTCTGACAGGTACTCAAGAAATACTCCAACACCCTTTCCAATATGTGAGCAGGGATCCCCGCTGGGAAAGAGGGCTTGTAAAGGGGATAATCCGAAAATGCTGATATTTTTTGGCTCCTGTCGTGGCTGCACTCTCCTCCTCACGATGTATCTGGTTTGTCAGTTTTTTATCTGCTGTGTCATTTATAGCCCTTGGATTTCCCACCTTACTAAAAAATTATGGCAGATTTTAAATTAGCCTCATATAATGTCAAGGGGCTGAGATCCCCTTCTAAAAGATGCCAGATCCTATCTCTCCTGCACAAAGAGAATTGTTCAGTGGTCTTTCTTCAGGAGACGCACTTCAAACACAATAATTATCCTAATCTTTCCTTTTCCAGATTCCCCTGCTGGGACCATTGTGGGGCCGGGGGTGCAGTCTCGAGGGGAGTCAGCATAGGCTTCCGCAGAGGCCTTCCCTTTCAATATAAGTCTCATGTACAAGACCCAGAGGGTCGATACTTGATCCTTAAAGGACTGGTGGGACAATCTATGTTCACGTTTGTAAACATCTATGCCCCGAATACCGATCAGCTTAGCTGGCTCATTAATGTCTTCTCTTTAATTGAGCAACATAGGGAAGGTTTCCTAATTGTCGCAGGGGATTTTAATGTTGCTTTCAATCCTTTAATAGACACATCCTCAAAAAAATCCTGATACATACAAAATTGCACAACCTGGGAATTATAGACGTATGGCGTTTTCCACAACCCTGATTCAATTGACTATTCCTTTTTTTCCTCTGCAAATAACTCCTATAGCATAATTGACTACATTCTAGTCCCAAAGGAGAAGCTACAATTCTGCTCCTTACCTAAAATAGGAGATATTACTCTATCAGACCACTCCCCAATTTTCTGTATTTTCTGTATTATATCCCCAGGAAAAAAAAAATGCCAGACAACCAAACTGGAGATTTAATGAGTCTTTACTGAATAATGCCAAACACACTGCCCAAATTACCTCTTACTTAGAGGAATACTTTTTAACCAATAATACCCCAGAGGTAACCCCCCAAGTTATCTGGGATGCTCACAAAGCCTATATACGAGGCAGGCTGATCAGTCTCTGCTCTTTTCTAAAGAAAGAGTCAGAGAAAAGACTTAACACCCTGTTTTCACAAATCCACCAAGCACATAAGCAATCTTTAATGGCACAGAAGCTGTCGGAACTTTCTTCTCTTAGAACTCAGTTGAAGAATCTCCTGAACGAGCGTTCAGCCAAATTTTTTCTGTCTGCTCAGCAGAAAATATATGCTCATGGAAACAAAGCCTCTAAATACGTCATGAGCCGAATCAAACAGAGAAGAAACTCCCGCTACGTTCAGTCCATTAAATCCCCCTAAGGAGTTCAACTCTTTAAAGCTGAGGAAATTGCTGAACAATTTAGATAATTTTACAAGTCCCTATACAATCTCCCAGCCCCTAATCTCCCTAATCCTTCCTTTGGTAGAGAAAGCAATATCAGTTCATTTCTGGAGACTCTTGACCTTCCCACATTAAATTTGGCACAACAAGAATCCCTGACTAAACCGTTCACTATCCCGGAACTAATTACTGCTATTAAATCTACCCCTAAAGGCAAATGCCCTGGCCCTGATGGTCTCCCCATAACTTACTATTCGTCCTTTCAAAATATTTTGCTACCCCACTTACTCCCTATCTGTAATTTATCGTTGTCCAATCACCCACTCTCTTCTGATATGACCAAAGCAGTCATTACGATAATCCCCAAACAAGGTAAGGACCCCACGATCTGCCCCAATTATCGCCCTATCTCCTTACTTAATGTCGATCTTAAACTTCTAGCTAAAATGCTGGCCACTAGGCTACAAAACCTGCTCCCTGAACTAATCCGCCCAGACCAAGTTGGTTTTGTCAAAGGTCGGGAAGGCAAAGACAATACCACGAAAATTCTAGATGCCCTGTTCTATGCCTCACATAAATACTCCCCCTTGGTCCTGCTTGGCACGGACGCCGAGAAAGCATTTGATAGAGTAGATTGGACTTATATCAGATTAGCCCTGTCTAAATTCCAAATTCCGGAACAATATATCAACTCTATATTTTCCATGTACACTTGCTCCTCGGCGTCCGTGTCAGTAAATGGACTTCTCTCCTCCCTTTTCCCCATTAGAAATGGAACGAGGCAGGGATGCCCCCTCTCTCCACTCATTTTTGTCCTTGTAATGGAATCCCTTCTTCAAGCCCTTAGACAGGATGATGAAATTAAGGGTCTGAAAGTGGGGAATCGAGAATTTAAATTGGCAGCCTTCGCTGACGACCTACTGATTGTCACCACTAATCCACAGAGATCCATGCCCAAGATCCTCTCAACACTCAACCTATTTGGTTCCCTTTCCAACTTTAAGGTCAACCCCTCCAAATCCCAGGTTTTACATATAGGCCTCTCCCCCGCCAATCTCGCCTCCCTCCAAATTAATTCCCCTTTCAATTGGCAAACCCAACAATTAACCTACCTAGGGATCAAGTTATCCTCTCACCTGCCTGATCTATTTCAATTAAACTACAAACCCCTCCTAGCCTCTATGACAGCTCAAATGGATTCCCTAGATTCTCCCTATCTCTCCTGGTTCGGAAGGAAGAACATCTTTATGTCATGCCAAAACTCACATACTGTATATGATGCAGGTTCTCCCTATTGATATCCCCAGGTCATACTTTGCATCCCTAAACAAACATGTCCGCAAGTTCATTTGGCAAGGCAAAAGCCCTCGTATCTCCTTTGACACCTTGACTAAACCTAGGACTAGAGGGGGCATAGGCCTCCCTGATCCTAAATCATATATGCTTGCTATCCAGCTTTCTAGAGCTATAGATTGGATTAGAGAACCCACTTATAAATCCTGGCTCACATTGGAGACCGCTCTCCTCCCCTCCTCTCCTCGGGCCCTCTTGCTGGCTGACAGACTACCCCCGACCCTAAGCTCAATACCTAACCCTCTTATACGCAACACTTTAAGGGTCTGGGGGGGGGTTCTCGTCCAGCTTTCGGGCTCCAATACCTCTCACCTCACTTATGCTCATAAAAGACATAATTGATTTGGCCCACAAAGAGCTGAAAGAAAGCTGTCCGCTACACATAAGGTCCTCGGTGATTGCCATATCCCAGTTTCTAGATCCTGAGGGTTGTATTCTTCCTGACCCGGAAATATGCAAACTCCTGGGGACGCAGATTCATAACCCCACCCTGTTACATTTCCTTAGAACAGAATTACTCAGTAAGGCAAAATGCCCCCCCTCTACCAGAAGAAACAAACTGGTTTGTGGAAAATTTGAGTAATAGGAGATATCCCCCTAAAGCCATTTCTACGATTTATAAGCGTCTGAAATCTCCTACCTCCACTATTAAACCCGCAATAGTGGGCAAATGGGAAAAAGATCTTCAAAGGTCCCTGACACCTCAAGAAACCTCTAAAATACTAATCCTCCCACACAAGATATCTAGATGCATACGCATCCAAGAAAACAGCTATAAGATCCTTATGCAATGGTACAGGACTCCAGACAAAACTTATAGATATAGCAAAATTGCCACTGATCTGTGTTGTAGATGCCATAAAGCTAAAGGAACCTTTATACAAATTTGGTGGGCATGTGACCTGATTAACCCATGGTGGCACACAATAACCCAACTATGTAACCAGATTTGTATGTCATCCCTCGCCTGCTCCCCTGAATTGATTTTATTATCACTCGGGATGGAAGGCCTGGGTCCATATAAAAAATCCCTTTTTACCCTCTTGCTGGCAGCGACTAGATTGCTCCTACCAACCCACTGGTTATCTTCGGATATCCCTAGTATTGAGCTTTGGACCAATAAGGTTGACCAGATTTACAGACTAGAGGAAATTTCACACTGGGAGTCGCATTCTAGACCCTCTTTCCTAAAAACGTGGTCACCTTGGAAGTTACACAGGAACTTTGCCTAGGTACGGAGTTCAACAGTTATCTTTTATTGCCTTACCTCTTTCACCCCCAGATAGAGACCTACTTACCTATCTTACCACCCCTCCCCCCCCCCCATACATACGCTCTCACCATGGATATTTAGACTCAACCTCCACGATTCTATGCTCAATTTGATTTAACCATATGATTTTTCTTGCTGATGCCTGTCATGTTGGGCTTAACCGCCCGTTGGTTATTTACATTTGTGACACCTTAAGATAGGTGACTGTCGCTTCTTTTTATGTCACATGTATTGTTGTATACTTTACTTATTGGAAAATGTACAAAGCATTGAAAAATTGAAAACAATAAAAAAAATTCAATAAAAAAATAAAATAAAAAATCACCCTGATCATCCTTCCTCCCACCATGTAGAGTCTGGCAAAACAAGCTATCCGGTACTTGGATGTTCCAAGGAGCTATTTTCACCCTCATCACTTAATTTGGCCCTCTCCCCAAGCACTCTTGAAGAGGGACATGATATCTTGTGCCCTGATTCTCAACCTCTAGCCTTCACACTCACAAGATGATGTGTTTATGGAGGTGGATGATGACGACACACAATTGCCATCAAGTCAACCACAATTACTGTCTGCAGAGGTTGATGAAGAGGATGATATACCGTTGTCAATCACTGAAGTTGTGTTGGGGTCAGCATATGAGGAGGATGATCAGAGTGGGGAAGTTGAAGAGGACTTGGTGGATGATGAGGTCACTGACCCAACATGGGAAGGCGGAAACGCGAGCGAGGACAGCAGTCCCGAGGGAGAGCGATCTGCAGCACGGCAACAGGCTGGAAGAGGCAGTGGGGTGGCAACAGGGAGAAGGCGGGCCACGCCAAACAGGCCCGCAAGTGTTCCACGGAGCACCCCCTTGCGGAAATCTCCCTTGCCAAGGAGTAGGTGTTCCGTGGTATGGCGCTTTTTTGCGGAAAGTGCAGACGACAAAAGAATAGTAGTTTTCAACCTGTGCCACACCAAAATGAGCCGAGGTGTGAACAGTAGCAACCTCACCACCACCAGCATGATCCGCCACATGGCAGCCAAGCACCACAAGTGGGAGGAATGTCTGGGTCCACAATCTGTGTCCCCAGGTCACACCACTGCCTCCTCTTCCCCTATGTTGGGTGACGACCAATCGCCTGTCGAAGGCTCAGGCCCGGATGCCTCCCGCGCTGCACCTGTACCGTCGCAAGCACCATCAGCGACCACATCCACTTCCCTGTCCCAGCGCAGCGTCCAAATGTCTTTACCCCAGGCATTTGAACGCAAGCGCAAATACCCAGCCACCCACCCACAGGCCATGGCACTAACCGCCCAACTTTCTAAGTTACTGGCGGTTGAAATGTTACCATTTAGGCTTGTGGACACCGAGGCCTTTTGCGGCCTGATGTCGGCGGCCGTCCCTCAGTACTCAGTCCCCAGCCGCCACTATTTTTCCCGGTGTGCTGTCCCTGCCTTACACCAGCATGTCTGCTAACATCACCCGTGCCCTGACCAACACAGTTACTGCTTATGTCCACCTAACGACTGACACATGGACAAGTGCTTGTGGCCAGGGACGCTACATTTCCCTGACGGCATACTGGGTAAATGTAGTCGAGGCTGGGAGCGACTTGTACCCTGGGATGGCACAGGTGCTACCGACGCCCAGGATTGCGGGCCCTACTTCCATCAGGGTTACCGCCAGCACCTATGTAAGTGGCTCCTCCTCCTCCGCCTCCTTCTCCGTGTGCAGCACCAGTCAGCCATCAGCTGGTAGCTGGAAGCAGTGTAGCACTGCTGTGGGGATGCGTCAACAGGCCATGCTGAAGATGATATGCTTAGGGGATAAACAGCACACCGCTGCAGATCTGTGGCAGGGGATAAGAGACCAGACTGAGCTGTGGCTCTCGCCACTCAACCTGCAACCAGGCATGGTTGTGTGTGATAATGGGCGTAACTTGGTGGCGGCTTTGGAGCTCAGCAAGCTCACACACATCCCATGCCTAGCCCACGTCTTTAACTTAGTGGTTTAGCGGTTTATGAAAACCTACCCCAATTTTCCCGAGCGAAGGTGCGCCGCGTGTGTGTACATTTCCGCAAGTCATCAACAGCTTCAGCCGGTCTGTTGACGCTGCAGCAGCGCTTGAAATTGCCAGCTCACCGGCTGTTGTGCGACGTGAGCACACGCTGGAACTCAACGTTACACATGTTGGCCAGGCTTTGTGAGCAGCGAAGGGCAGTAATGGAATACCAGCTGCAGCACGGTCGTCGCCTTTCCAGTCATCTTCCGCTCTTCACAAGCGAGGAGTGGGCATGGATGTCTGACCTCTGTGAGGTGTTAAGAAACTTTGAGGAATCGACACAGATGGTGAGCGGCGATAACGCTATTGTCAGTGTAACCATCCCACTTCTGTGTCTACTCAAACGCTCGCTGCTCACAATTAAGGCCAACACTGTTTGTGGGGAAGAGTTGGAAATGGGAGAAGAAGACATGACCCTGGGTGATAGCCAGAACACCCTCAGTTTGTCTTCTCAGCGCGTATTGGAGGAGGAGGAGCAGGGGACGGTTGCCTCCGCTACACAGGGTAGTAGCCATGGAACTTTAATTCCATCTGTTCAGCGTGGGTGGACAGAAGAGGAGGAAGAGGATGAGGAGATGGACAGTCATCCTCCTGATGACGACAGCTGCCTTTTCCGTGACCCCCGTGTTATATACGCATTTTAGATAACAGGGATTACTGGGTGTTCACCCTTCTGGACCCCCGCTACAAAGAGAACTTCTCATCTCTCATTCCTCCAGTGGAGAGGACGAGCAAAATGGTGCTATACCAGAAGTTCCTTGTTGACAGAAAGCTGCAAAAATTTCCATTTGACAGCGCTGGCAGCAGAGTCCGTACTTCCTTGGGCAACCGAGGTGGGGAGACAAGGTGAACACACAGCACTTCCAGCAAAGGCAGGGCAACACTCTCCAAGGCCTGGGACAGTTTTATGACACCTCGCCAGCACCCTCAACATGATGCACGTCCTGGTGTCACAAGGAGGGAAAAGTTTTGGAAGATGGTAAAGGAGTACATAGCAGACCGTGTCAGCGTCCTCAGTGATCCCTCCGTGCCTTACAACTACTGGGTGTCCAAGATGGACACGTGGCACGAACTGGCGTTCTACGCCTTGGAGGTGCTGGCCTGCCATGCCGCCAGCGTTTTGTCTGAGCGGGTATTTAGTGCTGCTGGTGGCATTATAACAGATAAGCGTATCCGGCTGTCAACTGAAAATGCTGACAGGTTGACTCTTATAAAAATGAACATGGCCTGGATTGCCCCTGACTTCTCCACTCCACCAGAGGAAAGCCACGACTGAACATAAAGGCACTTTAAATGTGTTGTTTAGAATGTACTGAATACTCTGTATTCCCATGCACCCCTTCCGCCACAAAAAAGGGTATATGGTTGAATCTTCCTTTTCTCATCCTCCTCCTCCTTGTCCATCACATATATGCCTTCTCATATAATTTTTCGGATGGTCAGCTCACCAGCAGGCCATCACCCATAATGCTTTAGATGGTCAGCTCACCAGCAGGCCCTCGCCCATAATGTTTTAGATGGTCAGCTCACCAGCAGGCCCTCACCCATAATGTTTTATATGGTCAGCTCACCAGCAGGCCCTCACCCATAATGTTTTAGATGGTCAGCTCACCAGCAGGCCCTCACCTATAATGTTTTAGATGGTCAGCTCAGCTGAAGACCCTCAACCCTAATGTTTTAGTGGGTCACCAGCAGGCCATCAATCATACTTTACCTCTCCTGTATAACGTTTCCTCATCCTAAATACCTATGACATTCCCTGTAATTTTTTTGTACTCGTTCCAATGACAGGCTCTCTTAAGAGTCCTGTATTGTTATTTATCGTCACTACCTCCCTGAGTTGGTACTGGGAAATTTGCGCGCCCCGCCTGCCTTTCTTGGATGTGGTAGCCGTGGCCATCCCTCAGGCTTCCTCTCCAGAAGCAAACCCTGATTCCCCATTACCCGTGGTCACCATGGTAGGCGCAAAAAAGAACATCGAAAGTTGATAGAGCAGACATCCGAATAGATCATCAACATCACGGGGACGTGCAATCAGCTTAGAAGTTATCTAGAGTTAACAAAGCGGCAGCAGGCCCTCACCTAAAATTTTTTACACGGTCAGCTCAACGTCGGTTCCTCTTCCAAGTTCATTATCATCAGATGATAGTCTGGTCAACAAAATCGTAATCACCGGGGGTCACGTAACTAATTAGCACGGAGGAGTGTCTTTGGTTATCGGAATGAACCACACAAATCGACTCGATCCACACGCTCAAAACGGCCATGCACCACCACCCACAGAATCGCGAAATAGGTATCAATCTGTCAATCCTTTCTGTGTCTGGGCCGGGTGAGGCTTCCCGTGCGTAGTCAAATTAAGCCGCAGGCTCCACTCCTGGTGGTGCCCTTCCATCAATTAGTTTAAGTTTCAGCTTCGCAACCATACTCCCCCCAGAACCCAAAGACTTTAGTTTCCCAGAAAATGCTCGGCGGGAAATGGGAATAACGCTGCCGGGGATCCGCTTCGAACCTCCAACTTAAGTTGTTGATTAATGAAAACGTTTGTGGCAACAAAGGTTTCGGCTGTGGTTTGGCTTGCGCCTGTACAAGAATTTCACCTCTACAGGTACAATACGGATGCCACAGGCCGTTCCTCTTCCAATGAGTTCAGTTTAATCGTCCAAGAGTCCGGTCAACACAATCGAAACCACCGGCCGTCCCTCTTAGTCATGGCCCCAGTTCCGAAAATCACGAAAATTTTGGTCTGAACTTGCTCTTTATATAAAAGTAAATATACAGGAAAGAATGTTTCCTAACAATTTTTCATCTAAAATCGCTTTTATCTTGTTTTGTGAGTTTTATGGTCAGTCTGTAAAAGTGGCGTACAACTCGGCAACATCGTTACCAGCAGCGACATACATCCTCCCCATGCTGTCCCCGACCCATTTCGGTGGTGTTTCCATCAATTTCTGACCTTTTCCTATGAACCAGGCACCCTCCCCTCTTCAGAGCAGGGGGTGCCTGGTTTAATGCTCGGGTCCTCCCATTGACTTCTATAGGGCTCGGGTGCTCAGTAGAGCACCCGAGCATCCCGGTGTGCTCGGGCAGAGCACCCGGGCACCCGAGTATCGGGGTGCTCGATCATCACTAGTGTTGGCAGCAGCAGCCATATGGTAGGGAACATGATAGTAAGAAGGCAGAAAGCAGTGGCATGTTAGCAGCAGCCATATGGTACGGAACACGATCGTAGGCAGAAAGACAGTGTCAGTGGCATGATCACAAGAGCAGAAGCAGCCATATGGTACAGAACATGATGGCAAGGGCAAATCTATTCATTGGCCTCAGCTGGAAAATTGCGAAAATCCTCACATATCCATACCTTTTTCATTTTGACAAAAGTAATGTTTTGGTCACTGGCAGAAGACAACTTTATCCTTTTGAGTGTCACAACAACCGCTGCCATGCCGAAAGCCTTCTCTGAGATGAAACTTGAGGCTAGGCAAGAGAGAGAAGACAGCGCATACTGGGTCAGTTCAGGCTGCTGTTCCAGTCTGCCTTCCCAGAGGTCCATGACATCAGGAAAACTATATGTGGCAGAGAAAGCTCAGATACTGTAGTACTGAACCTGGCTGTTAAAGGCGTAGGCCTCCATTTGTTGATTTGTGTCAGCCTGGTGAATCACATGATAGAATTGCTTTATCATGCTGATGATACTAAACTGGCTGCTGCAGCTTCTGCTGATTGTGGTAGTGGAGACAGCGGGAGGTGACTCTATGGGTGGCGGAGATAGGCCTCACACTTACAGGTGTCTTTTCAGCAAGCTGCGTACACAGTGTTTTCTGGTAATAAAGTAATTTGCCCTCCCTTTCAGCAAGTGGAAAACATTCCCCATTTTGCTTTGATATCATGGGTCTAAAAGCATAACTATCCAGTGTCCATTCTGGCCAGCGTGACTGAGGACCCAGTTCTTTCCAGCTCCACACCCCCATTGAGATGATTGGTCATCATGTTTGTTGTCAACACATCATCAACCTCTTCCTGCTCCTCAAATACCAAATCGTCCTCCTCCAGTAGCAGTTTCTCATTCTGCTCCTCCATGGAAATGTTTTCTTGTGGGTCCCCAACAGCTACATGGCAGTCAGCAAGATTCTTAAGCTGCTTTTCTTCTGCTGTCGTTCCTTGTTGCATCAGCATGAGATAAATAATAAATATCATGAGGATGACATCATTTATGCCACAGTTGTCCCTACTGACACATTTTGTGGCCTTTTCGAAGGGCTTCAGTACACGACATGCATCTCTGATGAGCTACCACTGCCTGACCTTGAAACAACACATGCTCCCTGCTGAGGGGATCTGGTGCATGACAAAATCATTTGCTGCTTTACGCTGCCCCTACAGGGGCCCTACTATCAGTGGAAATCTAGTCAGTTGGAGCGTCACAGATTAAGAAGTGTAATGGCCATTCCATTGCTGCAAGTCCAAAAGGGCATTCCTTGCCACATAAGAATGACTGAAATTCAAAGACAGTCTCCTGGACTATGCCAGCACCTAAGCAAGCCAGTGCACTTTTTCAAAAAGTATTGCACAACTAGGTTTATAACGATGCCATGCACTGAGCATGTGTTATTTTAAACAAATACGAACCATCTTGCCATGTTGGAGTTAGTAGTGAGACATCCAGTGGGTTGTTTGCTGCTTGATGCACTTTAGCAAGTGATTGGCTGTGTGGCTACTCTTGCCTAGGCCAATCAGCTCTAACAACGCATGGAAATGCTTCACTTTTCACATGTTTTAAGAGGAAGGGGAAATGGGAGCAATGCTCTGCCCTGTTGCCTTTGGGGAAGGGAGGATGTCCGTGGAGAACGTGAAGGAAGCAGATAAGCACCTGGTCTGGGAACCAGACAAAGAAACATGGTGGTGTCAATAGGACCTGGCCTTCTTGTTGCAGTGCTGCCTCACCGCAAAAAGCATTGACCCAATGGGCCGCGAAAGACATGTACTATCCCTGCCTGTATCAGCTTTTTCAGGTGTACTCCATGTAATCCTGCTGTGACTGAGAGGAAGATTGAGCCATCCAGTCCACAATCTTTGTTCTCAATAACACCCATCTCGGAAGCCCAGGAAAAGTGTGGCTTACTGCTACTACTGCTGGCTGGATGACTGGAGCTGCTACTATCCACATTCTGAATTTTGGAGAAGGAGGCATGGGTTATTTTATTGCACTATTACATTTTGCAGACATTTCTTTATAAATGAAAATTCACAGGTTTGGTACACACAGATTATTAAAAGTTTGTAGCTAAATTGCAAGTGTTTTTTCTGTAATTTATAGATAGAGGTGCAATTAAATGTCCCAAATCCATCCCCTTCCACAAACACACTGCACACTGGTGTTAACAATTTACAATAATAATGCAGTTTTTGCAGTGAAACGTGTTTGAACTACATCCTCTGATATAGTAATACCGGCCCTTCAGTAAAACATGTGTGTGACAATGCAATGTTTTGCAGTGATGCAAGATGTCTTTTGAAATAAAAGTTTTGATGCAGTTATGCTTCCAGTAACCTAGTTATAATTTGCGATACTGATGTGAAATATATTATGTTCCTGCAGTATCATCCACCCTTTATTATGCAACACTATACAACACAATCAGTAACACGTCTATGATAATGGCATTATGACTGCCGTATTGTAAATTTGGTAAAATACCTTATTTTTCACCCTATAAGATGTACCCCCCCCCCCCCCAAAGTGGGGGAAAATGTCAGTGCATCTTATGGGGTGAATACTCATTAGTACAAGAGGACTGGGGAGTGGTGTATGCAGGGCTCCCTGTGTGGGCTCTGTACTTAGCACTTCCTAGTCTTCATCTGCTGGCTGCTGTGACATCGGGTCACAGCACAGTTCGTCAGATAGAGCAGGAAGAGCGATGGATCTCAGGAGCAGCAGCGGTGACATCCAGAACAGGAGAGGTGAGTTGATTTTTTTTTTTTCTAATCTGAGGTCTGATTAAGGTTTTTTTTAACATTAGGGGTCCCATATGAGATCAGCCTGCGGTTTTTATTAACACATGGGACTGATCTGAGGTCTAATTGGCGGTCTTATTAACATTGGGGGTCTGAGCTGAGGTCTGTTTGGGGGTCTTATTAACCACCTCCGGACTGCCTAACGCAGGATTGCGTTCCGGAGGTGGCAGCGCTGCGCAGAGTCACGCATATACGCGTCATCTCGCGAGACGCGAGATTTCGCTCAAAGCCGGCCCGCGCATGCGCATCGCGGGCCGTCAAAATTAAAAGAAGTATTTCGTCACCAGCCTGCCAGCAACGATCATTGGCTGGCAGGCTGGCGATTTTCAAAAAATCCAATCCAAAGTCATATAACAGATCATATTAGTAAATATGATCTGTTATATGGCTTGTCTGCTCCTGTGCTGGTCCTTTTCGTCGGTTGGATCCAGCACAGGAGCAGACTGAACTGTGAGTACACCAAACACTACACCTTAGCCCCAGATCACCCCCCTGCACCCCAATTAACCCTTTGATCACCCCTTTGATCGCCCCTGTCAATCACTAGTGAAAGGAAAAAAAGTGATCACTGTCACTTTTTTTTTTTCACTGGTATTGGCTGTTAGGTTTTAGGGATAGTTTAGGCCCCTTGGTTAGGTAGTTAGCATCAGTTAGCGCCCACCCCACCACACCGCAGTCACTTTTATTCGCTGTTTAGCGTATCGCTAATCAGCATTTGTACTTTTATAGTATCTGTAAGTGATCAAAACTGATCACGGTCAGATCTATAATAGTATTAGTGTCACCTTAGCTCGCCCTCCACCCAAAACGCAGTGTTTGCCCGATCAGGCCTGATCGGTCGCCCACACGTGCGTTCACCCACGCCCGCCCCACCGCAGTGACAAAAAATATATATTTTTTGATCACTGCACATTCATTTTACACGCACTGCGGCGATAAAAAAATCAGTTTTGATATTTTTTATCAACCGCAGCAGCCTCCGGTACTTCGCTAGCCTCCCCTTTGTAAGACAGGTTTGCTTTTTTTCTTGGGTAGTCTCAGGGAATACCCCTAAATTTAGTAGTCCAAAATGTCAAACAGGGGGTATTCTTCTGAAGAGGCCTACAGGATTCTGACCCAGTCGGATGAGGAGTGGGAACCCTCATCTGACGAATCTAGCGGGTCAGAATATGAACCTGTGGAAAGCAGTGGCTCTCTGACCCAAAGTTCGGACGAGGAGGTGGAGGTCCCTGGCAGCACCAGGCGTACCCGGCCCCATGTCGCTAGACCACAGGTTACGCAGGATCCGCTTCAAGAGCAGCAGAGTGGGGCTGTCGCTGCCGGATCACGTGGTGAGGCATACACCAGCAGCGCAGCCCTTCCTGGACCTAGTACCAGCACTGCCGTACAACCTGGTGAAGTAGCGAGCACCAGAAGGGCAGTTGAAGCTGGTACGGTGGCACGTGCAATAGTTACCCCGTCGCAGCCACCGCACAGACAGGCCCGTAGACCCCCTAGAGTCCCTGAGGTGCTGGCAAATCCTGATTGGCAGTCACCAACTTCAGCCGCACCAGTAGTTCCCCCTTTCACCGCCCAGTCTGGAGTTCGGGTTGAGACGGCTCAAATCGGTTCGGCCCTGGGATTTTTTGAGCTGTTCTTGACTGCGGAGCTCTTGGACTTAGTCGTGGCAGAGACCAACCAGTATGCCACACAATTTATAACCGCAAACCCGGGAAGCTATTATGCCCAGCCTTTCCGGTGGAAACCAGTCCAAGTTTCCGAACTTAAAATTTTTTTGGGCCTTCTCCTCAACATGGGCCTGACAAAAAAGCATGAATTGCGGTCATATTGGTCAACGCACCCAATTCATCACATGCCCATGTTCTCTGCTGCTATGTCCAGGACACGATTTGAGACCATCCTCCGTTTTCTGCATTTTAGCGACAACACCCCCTCCCGTCCCAGAGGCCAACCTGCTTTTGACCGGCTCCACAAAATTCGGCCCCTCATAGACCATTTCAACCTGAAATTTGCAGATTTGTATACCCCTGAGCAAAACATCTGCGTAGACGAGTCCCTAATACATTTTACCGGGCGCCTTGGCTTCAAACAATACATCCCAAGCAAGCGTGCCCGGTATGGGGTCAAATTGTATAAGCTCTGTGAAAGGGCCACAGGCTATACCCACAAATTTCGGATCTATGAGGGAAAAGATCAGACCCTGGAGCCGGTCGGTTGCCCTGACTACCTGGGGAGCAGTGGGAAGACAGTCTGGGACTTGGTGTCACCCTTATTCGGCAAGGGGTACCATCTTTATGTGGACAATTTCTACACAAGTGTGGCCCTCTTTAGGCATTTGTTTCTAGAACGGATTTGCGCCTGTGGCACCGCGCGAACTAGTCGCGTGGGCTTCCCCCAACGGCTTGTAACCACCCGTCTTGCAAGGGGGCAGAGGGCTGCCTTGTGTAACGAAGAACTGCTCGCGGTGAAATGGAGAGACAAGCGTGACGTTTACATGCTCTCCTCCATTCACGCAGACACGACAATCCAAATTGAGCGAGCAACCCGTGTCATTGAAAAGCCCCTCTGTGTCCACGACTATAATGCGCTCATGGGAGGGGTGGACTTCAATGACCAGATGTTGTCTCCGTATTTAGTTTCCCGCAGAACCAGACGCTGGTATAAGGAGGTGTCTGTATATTTGATTCAATTGGCGCTGTACAATAGTTTTGTTCTCTACAGTAAGGCTGGGAGAACAGGATCCTTCCTCAAATTCCAGGAAGAGATCATCGAGAACCTCCTTTACCCAGGAGGTTCCGTGGCCCCATCCACCAGTGTAGTTAGCCGTCTACACGAGCGACATTTCCCCAGTGTCGTTCCTGGTACCTCAACCCAACCGTCACCCCGAAAAAGATGTCGTGTCTGTAGCAGGAGTGGAATAAGGCGTGACACCCGCTATTTCTGTCCTGACTGTGCTGACCACCCTGCCCTATGCTATGGAGAGTGTTTCCGGAAGTACCACACACAGGTACACCTAGCATAGGGATCACATCTCACCAGGACAGGCACACAGGGCTATTAGGGCCCATTCACTCACAGCTGCTGCAAACCTCTCCTTTCACCTGGGATAAAGTGCATAACGTACTTCGCCACATCTTTGGGCGATTTGCGCTTTGCACATTGTCCCATGGGGAAGGAGAGGTTTGTTCTATAAAGGTAAAAAAAACTAAACAAAAAAAAAAATACCGGTAAGTAAAAAAGTTAAACGTTCAGTTAAAAAAGTTTAAAAAAAGTTTCTATGTTCTGTTCAACAGTTAATAAAGTTATTGCTTTGCGGCCTGGTTTTTTCTTTTTTGTTTTGTTTTTTTTACCTTTCAGGTGGACCAACCGATCGACTAGCTGCAGCACTGATGTGCATTCGGACAGAAGCATTGCGCTGCTGTCAGATTACACGCAAGTCGGTGTATGCGGCGCTGCAAGACGAGATTTCTCCTCTGCAGTAAAAGATACGTTTGCCGAGGCATATGAGCTGAGGAGGTGGCGGTGTTCATATACTTTGGCAAACACTTTGTATATATAAAAAAAAAAATCCCGGCAATGATTTATTCATCCACATCGATTGATGTGAATGGAGAAATCTGGTTTGCCAGGGCATACGAGCTGAAGTGGGTATGGATGTTGGGCGGAGCTCCTATGTCCTGGCAGACGCCTTTCCCCTCCTTTTTCTTTTTTTGGCAGAGATTTTTTCATCCACATTGATCGATGCGAATGAAGAAATCTGTGCCGTTCATTTTTTTCTTTCAGCCCAGAGGCTGAACGGAAAAAAAAAATCTCATTACCCGTATGCTCAATATAAGGAGAATAGCAGAAACTCCTAATGCTGGGCATACATGTAATGATTGCGGAGACCCTCAAATGCCAGGGCAGTACAAACACCCCACAAATAACACCATTTTGGAAAGAAGACACCCCAAGGTATTCGCTGAGGGGCATATTGAGTCCATGAAAGATTGAAATTTTTGTCCCAAGTTAGCGGAAAGGGAGACTTTGTGAGAACAAAATCAAAAAAAATCAATTTCCGCTAACTTGTGCCAAAATTTTTTTTTTCAATGAACTCGCCATGCCCCTCATTGAATACCTTGGGGTGTCTTCTTTCCAAAATGGGGTCACATGTGGGGTATTTATACTGCCCTGGCATTTTAGGGGCCCCAAAGCGTGAGAAGAAGTCTGGTATCCAAATGTCTAAAAATGCCCTCCTAAAAGGAATTTGGGCCCCTTTGCCCACCTAGGCTGCAAAAAAGTGTCACACATCTGGTATCTCCGTACTCAGGAGAAGTTGAGGAATGTGTTTTGGGGTGTCTTTTTACATATACCCATGCTGGGTGAGATAAATATCTTGGTCAAATGCCAACTTTGTATAAAAAAAATGGGAAAAGTTGTCTTTTGCCAAGATATTTCTCTCACCCAGCATGGGTATATGTAAAATGACACCACAAAACACATTCCCCACCTTCTCCCGAGTACGGAGATACCACATGTGTGACACTTTTTTGCAGCCTAGGTGGGCAAAGGGGCCCACATTCCAAAGAGCACCTTTCGGATTTCACAGGTCATTTACCTACTTACCACACATTAGGGCCCCTGGAAAATGCCAGGGCAGTATAACTACCCCACAAGTGACCCCATTTTGGAAAGAAGAGACCCCAAGGTATTCGCTGATGGGCATAGTGAGTTCATAGAACTTTTTATTTTTTGTCACAAGTTAGTGGAATATGAGACTTTGTAAGAAAAAAATAAATAAAAAAAAAATCATCATTTTCCGCTAACTTGTGACAAAAAATAAATAGTTCTATGAACTCACTATGCCCATCAGCGAATACCTTAGGGTGTGTACTTTCCGAAATGGGGTCATTTGTGGGGTGTTTGTACTGTCTGGGCATTGTAGAACCTCAGGAAACATGACAGGTGCTCAGAAAGTCAGAGCTGCTTCAAAAAGCGGAAATTCACATTTTTGTACATTTTTGTACCATAGCATACCATTTTACCCAAACCATTTTTTTTTTACCCAAACATTTTTTTTTTATCAAAGACATGTAGAACAATAAATTTAGAGCAAAATTTATATATGGATGTAGTTTTTTTTGCAAAATTTGACAACTGAAAGTGAAAAATGTCATTTTTTTGCAAAAAAAATCGTTAAATTTCGATTAATAACAAAAAAAGTAAAAATGTCAGCAGCAAATAAATACCACCAAATGAAAGCTCTATTAGTGAGAAGAAAAGGAGGTAAAATTCATTTGGGTGGTAAGTTGCATGACCGAGCAATAAATGGTGAAAGTAGTGTAGGTCAGAAGTGTAAAAAGTGGCCTGGTCTTTCAAGGTGTTTAAGCACTGGGGGCTGAAGTGGTTAACATTGGGGGTCTAAGCTGAGGTCTGATTGAGGGTATAATTAACTTGGGTGTCCGATCTGATTCGGGGTCTTATA